>NC_136482.1:96069722-96187222 GCF_053919585.1 Euprymna scolopes | reverse complement strand
AAACAGAACAGTTTTAAATAACTTTTATATCCCTTTATGAAGATTAAAATCAGCATATAAAGCTACTAAACCTTAATCCTTATTCCAATTTTGATCAAAATCAATTACATCATTTTCATTCTATAAGTTAACATAAGCTTAAGGAGTCTTAAGAAATTGAAAGTCAAAGAATCTTGTTGAATTATTGTCTAATAACTATGGATCAAATTTAATGCAAATCTAAAATATTCGAATTTTCACATGAGAGGTTGTGGCCATATTATCTCCCCTAAAACTCCTTTAAAATACTTAAAAAAAAACACTAAAATATTTATTAATTATCAAAATTTGAAGGTATCTAAAAATCTCACAAAGACCTTCCACAACCTTTTTACAAAACTAAACTGAACATTACGACTAGCAGCTATTTTTCGAAATCGATAATAATCTGTTAATTAGATTGGGAGTGAATTTTATACGCAACATATATACATACTCAACATTATAGAAATCAACTAATTTTAAAGGAGTTTATTTCTTTTGCATTCTTGAGATTTACAATGTTTTCTTTGTACTATTGTCCTTATCAATGTTATTTAAATTTAAACATTTCGGCTGATGTACACGATCATGTAAGAAACAATGTTCATAAATAATCAAAAACAATCATATGAACAGTAGACATGAAGAAGGCCAAAGAGCACATCAGCCAACGTGAATCTAATATATAAAGGAAAGTCCAGCTAAAAATGAAAAAACTACATAAGACATACCTACAAAGGTGAAATCTTTTTTTGGCATTCCCTCAAGCTAAATATAAATGCAATTTTCATTATTTGGGGGGGGGGGGTCATCAGTAACAGAAATTTTATCTATGCTATATTTCTCTTTGTCCGTGTTTCACTACTGGGCCAATAGCTGAAATTGTGTATGGACTTTATGGTAGGATAAGTTGCAGCGAACGAAGTATTGTAGTATCCATTCGATGCACAGTTAAGTATTAATAGCGATTAGCATGTAATGCAAAAATGAGCAAAAATTTAACCATATTCAACCAACAATTTGCAATAAAGCACTTATTCTAATTCAACGGGTTAGAACTTTTGCCTATTTTTAACGAGTAAAAAGTTTAGTTATGTAGTAATCATTAACAATGTTTTTCCAGTTGCCAGAGAAAGTAGGAGAGAGGGTGAGAGAGAGAGAGATAGGAAAAAGAAAGGGGGTGAAGGATTATATACGCATAAAAATTTTAAAAGATGTTACACACACACTTTAACTATTCTATTTTCTTGTCCATGCTCCGGACAACACCCGGTAACCATGCTAGCATAAATATAAAGGTTGTATTTTTACAACGCATTGTAAAGTCTTTGCTGTATATGCAGGCTAAATATGCACACCATTGGAAAAGCATGAGAGAAATTTAATGGCTTTGAGATGAAATGTTTAATAACTATCCTTGGAGTAACTTTGCAAGATAGATCTTGTAGAAATGCAGATATCAAAGGGTTATTAATAGATTCAGCAACAACATTATTTGACAAAAAAGAAATTGGACATGTTTCCTTGTTACCAGACTCCAGCTATGTAAAGAAATCAAAGATTTAATTCAAAACAGATAAAGAGTAGGATCACCAAAGAGATGCACCAACTTAGATAAGGAATGAGATTGGTATGCTACTACTGACAGCTGAAAGACTGGTCCAAGACCATGACAAGTGGTAGAATTTTGTTTTCAAGGATGTGGCGAAGCCTTCTGAAGTATGCAAATAAATTACATAAGTCAATGACGACTATAGTCTTAAGAAAATGAAAAAAAAAAAGTATAAATGCGTTATTTTGTTATTTAGTAACAATTATTTTAAAGTAGATATGAATACTGTCTGACTAAAAACAATATTTTATATTCCCAAATAAAAACAACTATTAAATAAACATGTTTTCCGTGAGTAGTCTTTTGTTGTGAAATGTCTAACATACAAGTGACAAGTGCTTCCTCATGGGAACTTTCTCACAAGCTGATTGCTTACTAAGACTTTCTTGTTTTCAGGACAAAGCTCAAATGTTTTAAAACAGTAGTTTAGAATAAGACAATTAAAGAAGACAAAAAAAAAAAAATAGAACAACAAAAGCTTAAGAACATTTAAAAAATACTGTGTGAAATTTCAATATTTACAGAACCATAAAGTGCCTTTAAAAATATGCCTAATTAAAAGAAACTCTTCTTTCTGCAAAGACATTAATGATTGGATAAAACATGTAAGTATTATGGTAATTAAAACCAAATAAAACGCTATATGCTGATGCATTTTTACTTTGATAAACCCCTTTTTTAATTAAAAAAAAATACATTAAATAAAAAAAGGTCAGTTTGAATCTGTTACTGCCCCCCTCAAAAAAAAAAAACAAAAAAAAAACAAAACAAAAGAACTTGGTGTTGAAGAGTACATATAATTCAGTTATTTGCATGGTACTTGATTCTAATTGGTTGGTATGGAAACCAGGAAGTCAAACAGATGTTTGGCATAATAGTCTAGCAATTTGAAACTTGAACAGTATCCAGAATTTATAAAAAAACAAAAAAAACGATGGTTAACCGGAGATTACATTTCATCGCAAAAAACTCACTCTCTAGTTTTCTGAGTAGAAATATCCTTCCCCTCCATTTTATTTATTCAATGCTTGAGATATGAAAAGGAGCTAACTTTACACAATCAATCTGCAAAACGGTAAATCTCTAAATTTACATAAAAAAAGAGAACTAACACTAAACATTAAAGTTGTGAGGTGTTCATTCATGCAAGATAATCAAAAAGAGAAAATAATTCAAAGTTGGGGATTAGAGTTTCTTGGGTTATTCTATTATTTCGGACATGTATCCACCAGTGTAAGAAGCGTAAGAATTTTGAAAAGTTGCAATGAACCATTTGATAATTGCAATGGCAGAAAAAGGAGGAAATATTGACAATATGATAGAAATAGACTAGAAAAACAAAGCATTATTAACTTCAAATAATATTTCTATAAAATAAGCCTAGTAAAGGTCGGTATTAGCTAGGAAAAAACATCGCAATAATGAACAAGACACAAATATTAGTAAGCAAGAGAAAAAAAGGGAATAAATGTAGAGTGCAAGAAGGAAAAATATATATTGAATGAAAGAAGTGTGAAGCCATTTAAAAAAAAAACAATTTACAGAATTAAAAAAAAAAAAAAGTAAAAGGAGTGCTGGAATTTGTTAACTAGATGCATTTTTATTCAATTTCAGGGCATGAAAGAATTAACTATCGTTGTAACACAGATCGATTAAAAATTCTAGAGAATGTGTTTATAGGAGATAGACAATTCACATGTATCTTTTTTTCAGGCTTTTCAGAACAAAACTATAGGATTTGAATAAAGTTTATTACACATAAAAAAAGTTTTTCAAGTAATTATTTCTGTCATCTATTCTTCAAACGAATAAATTGAGAATTCTTCTCAGATTCTGCTGACTCATTCCGTCCAACCATTTCTCTCAGACATTACTTTCAGATATAGGTGTGATGAGATTTACCAACCAATCTTTTGCTACTAATCAGTAAAAATTAAGACATTTTTTTTTTATTTATCTAGTTTATCTTTACTGTCTTTTTTTTTTTTTTTTTTTTTTTTTTTTTTTTAACTGCGTGAATTAAATAGACCACCAGTGACTCAATGGATCAGTATTCGTTATAATTAAATATATACTTGAAATTTAATAATTTTGACATTGGTAGATAATCATGTTTTCATAGGAATAAAATAATCAAAAGGGGTTTAACAAAATCAGAATATATTGTGATATTATCATAAACTCTTTCGCTCTTACTCCCCTATCTCTTAATTATTTACATCATTCCATTCCACTCAACACTTTTCTTATTCTCCATTTATTTACATTATTCCTCCTTCCTATAATCTAAAACATTCATGTACAAGTGTGCACCGTAAAAGATAACATCGCCATCATATATATAAAGTAAGAATGTGTGTGTGCGTGAGGCCAACTCTCAACCTATCAACCAATTTTTGATCTACAGACTTGAAATTTGGTATATAGGGTATTAAAACGTGGAAAACTTTTTAATCAGTTTTCGTCTGGTAAAAGGGCTGCTAAGGGGTAAAAATTGAAAAATTGGTCCTGGGGGGGGGGGGAATCGGATTTTTATCTGTTTGTCAACTGTTTCACGGCTGTGCATACATGAATCATTCACATGACAGCTTCCTTATGTTAAGAATAAGTAGGTTTGAAAACACTTTTAAACGTTACATTTAATGCCGGGTACACCTGCTAGTATGTCTATATTCAGGATTTGCCTTTTAAGTCTATATAGCTTAGTATTAAAAAAAATTATGGAAATCGCTCCAGACAAGGCATGAAACCACTTGATGTAAGGACTTTAAAAAATACTACTTCTAGGTCAAAAACTAGTCAACGATAAGTGTTAGATGGAAAGATTCTAACCCGGAAAACGGCAATAATTCTCCGTCACAGATGATAGAAAATAAGACTGTCGAAAGTATGCATGCATTGTAAATAACTACAAGTAGAATCAACTCTAAATGTCTCATCATATTAGTTTTTTAAATATCCTTAAAACAGTTACTAGCTTGCTCATTTTTATTTAGCTGATTTTGCCGGCTGGCTATTGCTTTGAAGTTCACTACTTGAAATACTTGAAGAATTAAGTGAAAATAATAAAAAATTAATTCATAACTTTGTTGAAACAAAATTTTTATTTAAATAGATAAACTAACGTTTTTGTAATTTTGATACAAAATTTATTTATTTAAAAGAAGGGAGGGGTAATTTTCCTTTTCAGTTGCAATTTAGAAATAGATCACAACTTGTTGAAAATCAAAATCAACCCATCTTTAAGAAAGGAACATTTTAACACAAATGCTAAATATTTGTCCAGGAAATAAAACAATATTGTAAAACAGAACTATTTTTTGCTTCTGAAATTTTGAGATGAGGATTGGTTATTTGTATTATTATTCATTGGACTACTGTTCTCATCTTGAGTGTGATTTTCACGTTTCGGCTCGACAGAAACATTCGCTAGTTCAACAAGATACACCTGAAGAAGGTCGGAGGTTATATCGACCGAAACGTTGTGAAAATCACACTGAAGATGAGAACAGTAGTGTGATAAATAATAATACGAATAACCAGAACAATTTTTTATATCAAAATGAAAACAATCATTGAATTTTAAAAAACAATAACAAATGTTAGTTAATATAATGTTCATTTTCAAAATCAAAATGCAAATTAATTTTATGACTGATAGCACATATACCTAGTATACCAGTATTTAAAAAGTGGTGTGTCTTATACAAAGTTGAAGTAACTTGAAATAAGGTGTTACTTTACTGTTAATGCAAAAAAAAAAAAAAAAAAAAAAAAAATGGGTTCAATTTAATTTATTCATTTAAATTAGTATTGTTTAATGTTTTGCTAAAATTGCTGTTTTTTTTTTTTTCAAATATCATGGAAAAAGGTAATTCACATTAATTCAAATGACAGAACTATGAGACTTTCAAAGAGGTCAAATTGTTAGTGTTCGTATGGCAGCCACCAACATAGCAAAATCAGCGGAAATGTTTGGCATCTCAAGAAGTCTGTCTTAAAAGTAATAGCCTTTGAGAAAGTTATAGAAACCTCTTTATTAAAACAAAATTCCAAAAGACAACAAAAACTTTCATATGGGGACTGTCAGATTTTTTTTTTTTTTTTTTTTTTCACAAAAATGTAGCCTCTCAAATTATTGAAGAGTTCAATGAAAATCTTGAAATATTTCTTGCATTTTATGTCTCCTTCATCAGATCACTATGGTGCCCAAGCGCGTTTCATATTCAATAGACATAAAGCATCTGAAGAGAATTCAAAAACTGGATACTCAAGAAACTTAATCTTTGAGCCCTGACCATTACAAAGTCATCTCATTTTGGCTTATCTCCTCAATAGTCATTACAACATACCTATTATTTATTTCTGCACCAGAAAGAGGTCTATGTGGACATCACAAGAAACTATTTCATTGACGATTTCAATTGAACTGGAGGAAGGCTATTTTCTCAACCAGGATTCCTAGACCTAAGAATAGACCTTGAAGAAATGCACTAATAATGCAGCAATTTAAACCAAATTTGAACACGCGCTAACCTACTGTATTCTCTTCTGTGTAAATTTCTACCACTTTCTCTACATGGCAACTAAAGCAGGCTTGTTTTATGTTTTGCTAAATTAATTGTATTTTTGAACTGTTATAACTATCAATTTTTAAGTTTTTTTTTTTTGTTTTTTTTTTTTGTTTTTGTTTTTTACATAGGCGTCACCACTTACCAAGGCCGATAGGCCACTAAGGATAAGGGTTAAAGCGTGTACAGCAGTCAAAAGGACAATATAGTAATCGACAGTAATGGAAGTTCGGTAAATTTGTTAAGTGGAACAGCTCATCAGAAACTTGTTCACGTTGGACTTGAAGACAACCATATGATAGACAGCTGGAAAGCAGGAAAATGGAAGACAATTCCACAGGCGTGCAGTTCTAAGAAAGAAGCTTTGTTCATGGAATCTATGTTTAGGTTTAGGCACAGATAAAGAGTGGGGGGAATTATTGATAGTGTTTTCAGCTAGACGAGTGTTTCTTGTGAAAGTTTGGCTAGGGGGGGGCATAGATTGAAGCTCAGTCGAACACTTTCCATGAAAATAACGATAAAGCAGAGACAAACTCGCAACATCTCTTCTGTGAGATAGAGGATGCAGCGAAGAGAAAAGGACATCTCCCACCAGGCCACAAAGTCTATTTTGAACCCTATCAAGGCAGGACAAGTCTTTTCTAGCAGCTCCCGCCCATATGTGGCAACAGTACTCCATACTTGGATGTATCTGGCTCTTATATAGATAGAGAATTGCATCAGCAGTGAGATATCTACTGGATCGATAGAAGGATCCCACCATTTTTCCAGCGGCCTTGGCAACAGATTTGATGTACGTATTCCATTTAAGATCAGGAGTAAAGGTCGAGCCCAGAAGCCTGTCAAAACTTGAGGCCTCTCCAAGATGAGAGCCATTCATTTTAATTGATGCCAGATGGGGATCAGAGCGTTGATGATGTAAAGATAGAAACTTGGTTTTAGATGCATTAAAAGTAACCAGCCACTCCTTTCCCCATTGTACAACGTGATTAAGATCAGAGGAGAGAGAATTGGAGAGAACTTGGCCATTTACGGTCTTAGATGTGCTACCATAGATGGTAGTGTCATCAGCAAAAATGTTTACGAATGATGTAAGGATGTGATTTGGAAGATCATTAATGTAGATCAGGAAAAGAGTTGGGCCCAGGATGGACCCCTGAGGAACTCCAGCATTAATACTGTGAGCTTCTGATTTTTGCCCATCAACTACTACTTTTATGAACCTAGAAAGAAATGATTTAATAATTGAGAAGACATTTCCAGCTTTACTATAGCTGGAGATCTTGTGAAGTAAACCTTTATGCCATACCCTATCAAAGGCTTTTGATATGTCAAGAGCAATTGCCTAGAAAGGTTGCCTCTGTCGAGAGATTCGCTAATCCTATGAGATATAACTGTAAGCACATCTGCTGTAGATCTATCAGAATGGAAACCATATTGTGTGCCACTAAGATTATTTTTGTTGAGATGGTTGATTACTTCTCTATTCAACACAGATTCTAGCAACTTACTCATGACACCCAGGAGACTTATTGGCCTGTACTGAGAGGGGGGATGAATGATCGCCTGAATTCTTAAATACAGGGCATACTGATGAGATTTTCCAGGGTGATGGGAAGCAATTCTCCTTAAGACAACGTTTAAACAGTTTTGTAAGTATGGGCGCTAGTTCTGGTTGAAGTTTTTTGAGTACTATAATTGGAATACCGTCAGGGCCGGTTGCTTTACTGGAATCAAGGTTTTTGATTAGCTTGGCAACATGTACAGATATTTGTATATCACATAGCATGTTTTCTGATACAGGAGGAAATATTGGGGGTTGGCGGCCTTGGTCGCAAAGGGTAGAATTAGCTGCAAAGTTCTTGGCAAAGAGTTTGGCTTTGTCTAATGCTGACGAGATTAACTCGGGTCCATTGATGATAGTTGGGATAGAGCACACGCTTCTGTTCAGGATTTGGTTTGCTATTTGCCAAAACTGGTGGGAACCAAGCCGCTGCTCAGCTACTTTGGACTTGATGGACTGAGCATATAACTCTCTTGCATTCTTTATTACTTTCTTACAATGGTTGCTGGCAGTCCTGAAAGCGGCTTTAGCTTCCATGCATCTATTATGTTGGAAGCAGTGGAAAAAGTGATTTCTGTGCGCAGCATATTCTGGAGAAAACCATGTCTGGCTGTTAGGTTTTTGTTGGAACTTTTTCGAGGATATGAAATGGTCTATACCTACAATTAACCATTCCATCAGGTCTATAGACGACACATCCTTTTTAAACATGGAACGCAGAGGTAGATCCGATGTAAATGTACGGAAATATCCCAGTCAGCCATAGTGTATCGATATATTGTACGATGGAGAGGTATGTCTGAGGACTTATTACATTTCATTTTTATCTTAATTGATACAACTGAGTGGTCGGAAGATCCAAGAGGAGACAGAACGAAAACTGAACATAGTTCAGGGCAAGTTGTGAGAAAAAGGTCTAGGAGACTCGCATACTGGCCATCATTGTCGGGCACACGGGTTAGTTCGTGAACAATCTGAGTGAGGCCATAAGCAATGGAGAAATCATGACAGAACCTCCCCTCATCATCGGTCTTGTTTGAGTGGGTCAACCATTCCACATTATGAACATTGAAGTCTCCACACACGTGAATGTTAGCTGAAGGATAAGCTGATAGAACTTGATCAATTTTCTCAGATATACTGTTAAAGATAGTAACTCCGCTGTTATGAGGGCGATAGAGAGTAAATATAAATGCGGTAGTGTGAGCTAGTGCAACCCGGAAGCATATATAGGGTAAGTTAGGATCTTCTCTGGAGATGTCCCTACCACATGGAAAGCCATCTTTAATATAGGCACATATTCCATGCCCATGGCGATCTTGGGGGTCAGATTTGGAAGTTAAGTTAGAGTATCCTTTAATTATGAACTCATTTAGGGAAATAGTCTGTCCAATTCCAGTTTCGCTTAAAAATAAAAAGTCTGGTTTAGTCTCCTGTAATTGGGCTTCAACCTCTGGAAGGTTAAAACATAGACCCCTGATGTTGGAGGAGACATGGTAGTGGGGATGTACGTTAGAAGTTTCAGATCCGGGTTTTATCGTGTATTTTTTATTGAAACTTGTCATGATGGAATTTTGGAGTTTGTGGACTAGGTCGACAGATTAGCTTAGAGCAGGACAGAGAGGGGAAACTAAGAGAGAAAAGTAACAAAGAATTTTTTTTTTTTTTTTTTTTGTAGAACATAAGGTAAAGCCGTAACAATTACGCACTAATATGGCATTGAGAGGCCCCACCAGAAGCTACTGCATGGTCCAGAATCCATTCACCAAATGGCAATACAGCAGCCTCAGTACTTTGCACCTGCTGATAGGACAGCCTCCTTAGTGGTTAACCCAAGGTTCGGGTCCCTGACTATCAGGCGGATAACATCAGCACAGATAAAACGTTTACCTCCAGCACCCTTACTAGTGACATGGCTACAAGGATAGACATAGAAACAGAAAATTTCTGCCATCTCTGTCGACTGTTCACGCAAAATACTGCCAACCTAGAATTTAAATTATTAATAAAATAAAGAGTTGGTTTTGCCGTTTGTTGAAAGGCTTCCAAATCACATTCACACGGTAAACATCACTGTGTCAAATATGTTTATGAATATATCTGTATTAATAAAACTATAATCTTGTGTGTCCGTGTTTCTCATCTATGTGTAACTTCGTTAAATATACATCAAATTATTTTTTACTCAATTACTAAATTACAAAAATAAAATGAGGGAAAACTAAATCGAATTTTTTAAAATTATATTAAAAAAAATGATAATTTTTATTTAATTTATTATTTATTTATTTTTTTGCAGCCTTACACTCAGATAACGCTGGGTAAATACAGCTAGTTCAATTTAAAAAAGATTCTTCGACTGTTTAGTAATTAATGAGTAAAAACAAAACAAAACAAATTGATTTTAATTAAATCAGTACCTTAGGTAGAAGGATTTTCTTTTTAAAGTCGCTACTGGCTGCTCAATCGGAAATACGCGTTAATTTTAATTTAGCCTTGATAAATGCGTCTATAATAGATCTACAGTATGTGCATTGAAACAGCAATTAATTTATTACACAAGCTCCCATAAAGGAAGTAAAAGAATACATCAGTTTCCCTGTAACTCTCTAAGTTTGTAGCAAATCTAAAATGCTTTATGGATGAAAGTATTCTCAGAGATATTATAGGAGCACTCTTTGTGTCACTCACTATAACTCTTACTGATTACAATTTTGACCCCATAACATTTGTTTTGGGCTCAAATTAAATTAAAAAGTTTGACCCCTGTCCAAGTAACCTACATCTAAAATTTCAAGTGTTTAGACCCAAAATTGGCGCAGAAGTTAGGTAAAGTTTTCAAAGGTCAAATCGTTGAACTTTGCCCCCTTGACAGCCAAATTCTGGCCGAAAGCAGATTAAAAAGATTTTCCCAAATCTCAATACCCCTTCTGTCAAATCTCGAGTCTGTAGACTGAAAATTGACAGAGTAGTTTGGTAGGGAAATGTACACACACAGACGATTTCACTTTTGTAGATATATAGATTTGAAGTAGATTATTGTTGAGATAAGTACAATCTGAATAGTATATCAAGTGTTAATAATGAAACAAAAATTGTAATTTAGCCTTGATAAATGCGTCTATAATAGATCTACAGTATGTGCATTGAAACAGCCATTAATTTCTATGCATTGGATAAGCAAAAGATGTAGCTAAAAGAAAACGAGTTTGGATGAAAGATTAACTCGCAGGTAGGGAAGGAAAGGCATACAAATTGAAATATCCAATTTAAAGTTTCACCAAAAGCTGTACAAATATTTGCTGCTCATTATTTTTATAACATTTTAATAAAAAGAAATAATGATGACTGTAAAAAAATGCAAGGGAAGATAATCGTAACATTAGAAAAGTCAAAGTTATGCTTTTTTTGGGCCGTTCAAAGAAATACTATAAAACTACAAATCATATCAACGTCATTATTGGTATAAAAAACCTACATATATTTGTGTAGGAGGTTATCAGTATTTTATATCATATCAGGTTTAAAGTCCATTTCACAGGCTGATTTGTAAAAATGGTCTTCTAAACTAATTCATCTCTGGCCAGGTGTTTATTTATCCCTCTTTCTTTTAAATCCATTATCACTTTTGCTCATATTTCCCTTGATCTCTTTCTTCACACGCCGTTGTGAACTACCCCCCACCCATCTAATTGTTCTATGTCCATTAACCCAAGAACTCAACCTCTAACAGAGTCACACTATATATCTCATAGTATAAAAGAGGTGTTTATCTATTAATGCAATTAAAAATGAAATAATATTTATCACTAGGGCTATAACAATAGAATATGCCTTTCGTTATTTTGACTGGAGTATATATCCTACATCATTAGACACAGTTAATCAATCGAGAACCACATCACTCTATAAAAAATACATAATATATTAACTGATATATACTCGAGAGTCAAAATAATGAAAAGAATAATCTGTTGTCATAGCCCTATTTATCAAGCAACTTGAGTAAAATTTTATGAATAAATCAAATGGTGGTATCAGTTTTGTATTCAGGCATTTTACAATATCATGTTTCAAATACATAAACTGCACCGGCAACGGTTTATTTTGTTCATAACAAAAGTGTTGTAACAGAACTATTTCACTTTTATGTACTATGATTTCAATTGTAATTCAGTTAACAGTGAACTCAAGTGCTTAATTTTCAGGAATTTGTGATCAAATATGTTTTATTTTCTTTATGTATTTGTTTTATACAGCTATATACTTTTTAACTAAAAAATAATATATTAAGACCATTTTCATTCCCGGCACCTCTTCTGTTCATTTTCGGTCATCTTAAGTAAAATTTTTTTTTAAAAAATCCAACAAACATTTCTATTAAGCAAATTTGAAATTACACTAGTAGTTTAAATATACTTTGATTTTTACACGAGTTCATCCCCACCCCCCATATTTTATTGAATTAATATTTTGAGTTATTTAAAAAAATAATTCTACTCAATTCTTTAAAGAATTGAAAAATAATGTACTTTTCGGAACAATGACTTGAGGTTGACAATAACATTTAATAATAAAAAAAAAGATTCAACCAAGACTTAGTCAATGCAGATGGATTTTCTACATTATTCATTCATTTGTGCTGATTGCACCAGGGGACCACCACACCAAAGACCAGAAACTTCGTTGAGCTGTGCCCTCAAGCATTAAACTGTCCGGATTGGCATTTTGAGGGTGCTAGCAATGGTCCTGTTGTCATAACTTGGATCAGTAGAGAGCATGAGTTGTACAGAGACACATTTCCAATCGTTAAACACTGCGTCACTTTCAGACATTATAGAAGGCTCCTATCGCTCTTGGTATTTATACACAACTGGCCAACTAATAAATGGTCTGCAACATAAAAAGAAAACCGGTTTTCATCAAATAGAAATGGAATCATGCCGTCTTTTCTAAGGTGCCAATTTTATTGTTCCAACCGGTAGGATGTTTTTATATGAAATAGAGTCAACTTTAGTCAATTTTATATTCTATTTTGAAAGATTAAAACAGAAATGGGTGTTTTTGCACTTTGCACACAGGATTTCAGTAAATGCTCACTCATACTTGACCGAAAGCTAACGTTAACCGCCGGAATATGCAAAGTGCTGATCAATTTAAAAAACGCTAGCAAACAGAAAATAACATTTATCGGATATTAATTACAATTTAAAAAAAAAAAAAATTGGGGAAAACAAAGTAAACTATAACAACGTACCGTAAGTTTCATGAATAATTAAAAAAAAAAAAAATTTTTTTTGTGTAAACGAATAGAAACTTTTTTTTTTTTCATGATTAAAAACTAATTTTTTTTTAGAGTTAGGGTTTATGATTAGGGTTTAACAGAAAATATTTCTTGTTAAGATAAAAAAAATGGAAAAAACAAAATAAAATATAATAATCTACCCTAAGTTTCATGAATAAATATTAAAATATTTTTTTTGTAAATAAATAGAAACATTTTTTTTTTTTAATTCAAATTTTTTCCTTAAAATTCTCTTGAATAATAAAAAGTTTGAACTTACTCTGGTATCTGTAATGATTTATCTAGGCTCATTAAATACATTGTGTGTTCCACTCTTATGACTGATTAAAATTTAAACCTAAATTGTTTCTTCCAATTTATTAGATGTCGTCTGCTTTGCTTTTTATTGGATAAACGTGCTTGTTAGTGCTTTTTAATTGTCTAATCAACTTGATCAGCACTCAGCATATTCCGGCTGTTTACATCAACTTTCAGTTGAGCCAGAGTGAACATTTACGGGAATCCGGTGTACAATTAAGCTACTGAACTCGTGCATGTAAAAAAAAAAAAAAAAAAAATTATAAAATATTTGAAACATTTTTTTTTTCAATCAATTTTTCTAACTGAGCTTTACTTTAAATGTATGAAAAAGTAAATGATTTGTTCGCAATATTTTCTAAGCAAAATGACCTTTTTTTGCCATATATCCAGTAGCAAATACAAACATTTCAATTAAAAGATTCCCAGTTTCCTTCCCATCTTTCCCCAAAACTGACAAGAACATGTGTATGTGGAGCGGGGGGGGGGGAATAAATAATATGAACAGATAGGTACATTGTAAGACTAACATTGTTTATGCAGTGGAATTTTATCTAGAATTGTACTTTTTTTATTATTAAAATATGATGAAATACAAAAGCTGTTTTCATTAAATCAATATTGGAATTCTACCAAGCATAATCTCTTTCAAGTAATTTTTATCGACAAAATTCAAGAAGGAATTTAATTTCCTTTGAAAATTTAATTAAAAATAGCAATGGCAAAAACCTAATTTCCACCTATAATCACAATATTCCTGCAATGTTAATTGTAATTTACAGAAGTGCTACACATCTTGCGCATGTTAAACTCTGCTTTTATACAAACACAGAAGTTAACAAGTAAAAAAAGTTACATTTTTTTCTTCCCACCTCTCGACCCAACCATTCCAAGTGTCAGGGGGGGGTAACCAAAAAGCAAATAGCTAGTCAGACAACCTCTACTGATTGAAATGAATTCCAGCAGAAATCCTTCAATCTAAATCAAAATTCAACGGTAGGTGCCCCCCCCCTTTTTAGTTAATCAGAAATATTAATTTACATATGAAAAATTATTTTATATGAATATTAGTGTGAATACTGGCAAAACAATATTTTGTCATTTCTTTTACAGATGTGTACACCGATTATATATATATATATATATATATATATATATATATATATACACACACACACACAACACACAAGATTATATAGAAAAACTCAATACATGTCAGTTGCAGATATTGATTTATTTTATGGAATGTTCAGGTACAACAACAGAAGATTTAATTTTATCCCTGAATGAAATAGATGACAAAAAATTAACATTCAGGAAATTTCAGGTTTAGTAGGAGTTTAGATATATTTCTATTTTTAATTCTTTATCATATTTAGATTAATCATGGTAGTCTTTCCAACTGAAGATTAAAAAATTCACAAGTAGGTGTGAAATCCTTAGAGTTTATCCATATTTTTTTTTTTTTTTTTTTTTTTTTTTACACAGTGATCACCACTTATCAAGGCCCGGAAGCCACTCAGGGATAAGGGTTATTGCAAGTACATTACGTTAGTGTGGAGATTTGATGGAGTGTTTACTTAAGGGGGCGGTTCATTAGGAATTTGTTAACATTAGACTTGAAGACATCCAAGTTGTAGTCCGGAGGGAAGCAGGCAGACGGAACAGAGTTCCACAGGCGTGCAGTTCTAAGAAAGAAGCTTTGTTCATGGAATCCGCGTTTTGATTTAGGCACAGATATAGAGTGGGGGAAATTTTTCACAGTGGATTCAGCTAGACGGGTGTTTTTCGTGAAAGATTGGCGAGGGGGGACCAGGGATTGGAGTTCAGACGAGCACCTGCCATGAAAATAATGATAAAATAAGGATAGGCTCGCAACGTCTCTTCTGTGAGAGAGGGGTTGCAGGGTAGATAAAAGGGCATCCCCCACTAAGCCACGAAGTCTATTTTGTACTCTGTCAAGGCATGATAGGCTGTTTTTGGCAGCTCCTGCCCAGATATGGCAACAGTATTCCATCCTTGGACGTACTTGGCTTTTATATAGATAGAGAATTGCATCAGTAGTGAGATATCTTCTGGAGCGATAGAAGGATCCCACCATCTTTCCAGCGACCTTGGCAACAGAATTGATGTACGTGTTCCATTTCAGATCAGGAGTAAAGGTCAAACCCAGAAGCTTGTCAAAACACGGGGCCTCACCCAGACGTGAGCCATCCATCACAATTGATGCCAGATGGGGATCAGAGCGTTGATGATGTAAGGATAGGAGTTTGGTTTTGGATGCATTAAAGGTAACTAGCCACATCTTCCCCCACTGAACCACGCGCTCGAGATCAGAGGAGAGAGAATCAGAGAGAACTTTGTCATTTACAGCCTTTGATGTGTTGCTGTAGATGGTCGTGTCATCAGCATAGATGTCAGCGAATGATTTAAGTATGTGTTTAGGGAGGTCATTGATGTAGATCAGGAAGAGAGTTGGGCCCAGGATTGACCCCTGAGGGACCCCAGCATTTATATTGCAGGCCTCCGATTTTTGTCCATCTACCACTACTCTTATAAGCCTATCGGAGAGAAATGATTTAATGATTGAGAAAACATTTCCAGTTATACCGTAGCTGGAAATCTTGTGAAGTAGACCCTTATGCCATACCTTGTCGAAGGCCTTTGATATGTCAAGAGCAATTGCCCTAGAACGGAAGCCTTTGTCAAGAGATTCACTAATCCTGTGGGATATAACCGTCAGCACATCTGCGGTAGATCTTGCAGAGCGGAAACCATGTTGTGTGTCACTAAGAAGGTTATTCCTGCTGAGGTGGTTGACTATTTCTCTATTTAATATTGATTCCAGCAACTTACTCATAACACAGAGGAGACTTATTGGTCTGTACTGAGAGGGAGATGACTTATCACCTGAATTCTTAAATACATATTGAATCAGGCCGGTCACTTCCTCTCCAATATATTCACTCTTGAAAAAGCACAAACATTTTGGTCTTCTTTTTCCATTTTTAATTCATGCTAAATAATTTAAAGCATGTGTGTGTATGCACATACATTCTCTCTCTTTGATGGAATGGTCATTACTGACCAGCCGTAACATTTCATGAATCGTTGCTATTGACTCCAGTTCTGTGCAATTCTGAGCAATTTGGCCATGCTAATGTCCGCGATATCCTTCACCTTGTCTGATATTCTTGTTTTTGTTTTTTCATGTCCTCTTTTGCCAAAAAGTACCAAAGAGCAGATGTTTACTTAGGCCATCTGTTCTGGTCACATGTCCCAAAAATCGCAATTTCCTGTCATTAATGTTGTTCAGCAGTCTTCTGCATGGTCCAATCTTTTCCAGAACCACTTCATTTGTATGTTTGTCCACCCAGCTTATACGAAGAAGTCTACAGTAGTACTACAATTCAAAAGCAGCAATTTTCCTCTCGCCGATTTTCTTCAAGACCCAACATTCTACTCTGTATGTTGCTATTGAGAATACCAAAGCTTGCAGCAGTTGTTTATTGGTGCGTTGTGAAATGGATCTGTCTTTCCAGATATTGGTTAGCACAATCATTGCTGTCTTTGCTATTGCAAATACATGTACATAGGCATTACAGCATAGGTAGGTGTCAATCTGTATAGACACTTGCGATTTTACACCTACTTGTGAATCCTTTAATCTGTAGAAATTACACCTGAACTTTCCTTAACAGTGATTAAGTGAAACTATTAGTCACCCTCCTCCCCCTGCCCCCTCCAAAATCATAAAATTTCCACTAGAGGTGAATTTATCATTGTCACAAGCGAAATTAAATTCTAAATTCAGTTTAGCAGATGGAATAAATTATTGCCTATGGTGGTTTAAATTTTACCAGAAATGTTGTCAGTATTACTTGATAATTACATGTAAGTGGAAGTACACTGAAACGAACGCTACACCTGGCTCTGACCTACCAAAGTTATGTATACTGCTTCTATGTATTATAATAAGAGCAAATGACACTTAACATTATTCGATTACTGATGCTGCTAACAAATCTATTAAATATTTTAATCTCTTTTATGAAACCTATTTATTTCTATGAAACTTGTTTTGCTTTACTATTGTTATTTTTTATACAGTGTAAAAGGAAACGTTTAAAACGGCAATACTCACCAACAACTTGAAAAAAGAAATATGAACTTTAAGTGCACTAGGTTATCTCCAAAAAAAGATCATTTTATGTCAAAACTTATTTTAAATATAACTTAGGTAAGAGAACATACACACATTGTTACGGTATTTGTGTTTGAATAATTGATGAGGAAGACAATGACAAATATGTATTAACAAAAAATACAGAAAAAAGGTAATTGAGCAATATCTTTGTTCACTGCTGGACTAGTGGTGATGACCATACTCTTTGCGTGTCTCTCTCGGTAAATCGGTTCTTTTTACCCACAAGTGATGTCATGGATGGAAGTGACGTCATGGAATAGTTCATTATTCCAGGTAGTAGAGGTATCTCCCCAACACACACACACATTCATATATATATATATATATATATATATATATATATACACACAAAATATTAGAAAATCAAAAAAAATTATAGTAATAATTATATAATTGACATTCTATCCTAGATTTTCAAAATGTCATCTGCACATTAACTGTTTTTAATTAAAAGATGTAACAAAAACATATTCAAATTTACTGTTTAAACGATTTATTAAAAAAAGTATTATAAATTACTTATTACTAAATAACTAATATATATCAGTAATTAGTTTGTTAATTTAAAAATAAAATAAAGATTTAAAAAAATTTACTTACATCATAGACATACAGTGTACGTCAACATATATTGTCTTAATTAAATTTATCATTTTAGCTAAACATTCTACTGTCAAACAGAAAGCAAATTTACAAATTTTAATATCTATTCTATAAAAGAGCAATCCATTGGATCTTGACAACAGACCTAAATAGCATTTCATCTGCCAAATCAATATTTGCTTGTATCTGTCCACTAAATTAGAAGTTTTTAATCTACTATTCACATAATAAAAAGGGAATTTTAATCGATTTTATCGATTACATATTATATCCAGCCAGATATATACTCCAATAAGATTAACTTCACAATAAACAACCTTTTTTTTCTATGGATACTCATCTATGTACATTAGCAAATCACATCTGCACGTTTGTTACAAATAAGAACAAATTTCCAAGAGAGAGAAATGACAAAAGTGGCGCCTTTAGCATTTCAATTAATCACTTATTTTCACATTCTTTTTAGTTAAATTGTGTTTTCTTCTGTTTTAAGTGTTTTTTTGTTTGTTGATTAACAAAAATATTTTATTAAAACTATAAGCAATGCCATATACTGCTGATTAAGGCCCGTGTAAAATAAAGCATTTTCTAAATAAATAATAAGGAAAATAAAGCGTAAAGTTTAATACAATTATCCTTTTAAAATAAATATAAGGATTGCATGATTAACAGACACGAGTTTTAGGCCTGCATTAGATGGAGAATGCATAAGAGGAGAGATAATTTTCGTTTATATATACATAAATTGAGATATTTCTAAAAGAAAGTCATCAAAACAAGTAACATTATTTTTATCTAAAGAAAAAAGCTGTTTCTTTATAGCCAAAACAAACAGAGCATTATTAGAAACAGTCTGAATTTCAGCATCAAATAAATCTTAAAATTAACAGGGAGGGGAGACATTCTGTGAATATTATTTACAATAAAAGACGGCCATTTTCTCTTGATTCATGCATCGAATAAGATTCTATCTTCACTATTTTTCATGTTAAAGACTTAATTATAATTATCAAACTCCTGCAAGAATACTTCAGGATGGATACTGTTTGCGAAATTATAACTAAGGCAGTCAACTCGCGTATGCAATGTTCATGACTCCTGCTTGTGCGAACATTCTAGATTGTCGAGTGTATTTATCCGAATTCTGCATTTAATAGGTCTCAATTCCGTTCATTCCCATGGCAATTGTTTGGTGGGTTTGAGGTAGAGGTTTAGCAAATGGAACTTCATAGCCGAGGTTTAATCTCATGACTGACAGGAATTTTCACCCCTACACTGATGACTGCGTAAGTATGAAGTGTCTGTAGATATAAAGAATAATTATAATTTTATTATAAACTACCGGGCCGCCTGGTCGTAAAATACACTTAAATATGATATTTTGATTAATTCAGATTTCGTATTTATTATATCATATTGTACACGATATATAGTGATGCTTTAAAAAGTTTTTGAAAAATTACTTCTGCGCCACCACTGAGAATCAAAACCAAAAAAAAGCTTATGATTTACTTTTTCCTTTGATGTTAATATAAAGACATGTTTACTACAAGGTTAAAAATTTAAACATGAACAAATAGCTATTACGTTATGCATGCATATTCGTAATGCCGTCGTTCAACCTTCACCTAGCCAATTACATTTTTAATTTTCACACTTTTGTCACCAATTTTCCCCGGCTAAAACACAAATATAAAGTTTTGTGTGAGTTCAAATATCCTATATATTAAGTTTCATGACTGTAGACTAAAAACTGACTAGAGTTTGGTAGGCAAAAGTATTTAAACAAATATATATATATATATATATATATATATATATATATACACACGCTTATATAAATATATATAAAGAGGTTTATGTTTACTATAACCTTTTGATGCAAATATTATGCAAGTATAAATCATGTAAAATATCTGCATGAATATAATTACTAGGGCTATGACAACAGAATATTCTTCTCATTGTTTTGACTCTTGAGTATATATCCGACACGCACAATTAATCAACAGAACCACATTACTCTACATAAAAACATAAAAAATGGGTATATAGCTGAGAATCAAAACAAGGAAAAGAATATGCTGTTGTCATAGCCCTAATAATTACACATAATAGTTCAATAAAGATGATCATCCAATAAGAAAAACGAAAAAACTAATGGAAATAATTAAAATAAATGTTTAAAATAATATGCAAATTAACTAAATCTTTTGCAGATGAATGCAATTCCATGACCCACATATAAGAAAGTTGTATTTTCTTTTTAAATAAATAGAAAAAAGGGTTTTTAATATGAATATCAATACAAAAAAAAATAAATAAATAAATAGATAAATAAAAAAAAATTATACAGGAATGAAAGAAAAATCTAGAACGAGTTAACAATAAGGTCAAACAAAAACGAATTTTCATATGGTCGATCCTGATAAAATCTTTTAAAACAGAAACCCACGAGTAGACATATGGCAAAAGTGCAAAGTTCAGATAAACTATTCAAGGTTTCCTGTTTAAGTAGAATCAATTCCCATTAAGCAAAACAGCTGCCCAAACAGATGAAAAAAGACTCCACATTTATTTATAGTAACCAGTATATCAAAAGCATGTTCTTTTTTTTTTTTATTCCCTTAAATGTAGTCAAGCAAAACAACTTTCACTGTTACTGAAATGAGAATTGACTATTGATTCATTTTTAAATAGTTACAAAATGAGTATATGCATCATTCAATTGGTACAATCATGATTAGCAAATGGTATATAAATTATAAAATAATGTCAATTAAATTTTAAGTGCCTTTCAGATTCCTTCTTTATGGGATTACTGGAATTTTATGCTGAGATAGAAACAGTTTGCAATATAGATTTTAAACAAGTCATCGCCAGCAGATTGCTAAGAGGAAAGTTCTAGGACAAAATCAAGATTTTAGAGGAGTAATTATTTGTTTTTTTTTAGGCGTATGCTTCTATATTTGCATGTACATGATTCATATGTAAACTAATTAACTGATCATTATGAACTTTGGAACACAGCTGCTTATGTGAAAATTCAGATACATCCAATTTGGAGGAAATTTCAACAACAGATAGTAAATATCAATAATCCCCAAATTTCAGTTAGTTTTGAGTATTCTAAGTATATATATATATATATATATATATATATATATATATATATACACATACACACACACACTTGTATATGTTATGGTTGTGTAATCCTGTGGCGAAATTAGAGTAAAGCTAAAGGTTTGTTTCTATTGTAGTCAGAATATGGTTTGATAGGTGGTTAATTAGGCTTAGGCAACTGATCTCCTTTCAATCTGTATGTAATTTTTTAGTCTTGCGTTTAATTTGTGAAAAAGTGTGGTGATTTATGCAATTTCTATTTTGAATAAGTTTAATGTGTGTTGTGCTATCCTTTTTTGTGTTCTAACATATCCTAATTCTTTGGTTTTACTAATTATCTGAAGAAATGCTATGGACTGAATAAATGAATAAAGCCTATTTTGCATGGAACGTTTATAAAGTCATTGCACAGACAATATCCACTATGACTATGCAATTCCTACATCTACGTACCTAGAAAATGGAGCTAGTAAACATGACATAAGTGACACGAGACAAGAAGCAGCAGCTTTATTAGAAATTAGTGTCCCCAATGATGCTGGCTTAAACAGAGCCGAGAGAGAAGAGATAAAATACCAAGTATTATGTATAATATGAAAAGAAACTGGGATCTTGAGAAGATCTCTATCATCTCCCTAATTATAGAAGCAACTGAACTCATGAAAAAGAATTTCAAAAGATACCTAGGAAATATGCTCGATGAACAAAATGCAGGAGAAATACAATCAATTGCACTCAAATAGACAGAATCTCAAAATGATCTCTCGGTGGAAATATATGAGCAGGTGAATGTCTGTCATCCAGTAGCACGCTGCATTCCCATCTAAAACAATATATATATATATATATATATATATATATATATATATATATACACACACACACATACATATACACACACAACATAATCATGTTGATACACTGGTTCTCGTCAGATCACCAAAGTTAAGCAACAATGAGCCTGGCCAGTACCAAATGGATGACCATTTGAAAATAGCAGGTGCTGTATGTGCTCTCTGCTTATTTAGCATTGTTTCCAATTGTTCTGAAGTTTTTACTTGCCACTGATATTTAACAGTGCTGACTCAGGAGAGGTATAGTCGGAGATTGCCTCACTCTTGCCACAAAAATTTCGCATGTAAGTCACAGCATCATCAGTGAGGTTTCATAATATTCATTGAAATCGATGAACAGACATCATATATATATATATATATATATATATATATATATATATATATATATATATATATATATATATTGAAAGAAAATTATGCAAATTAAAATAACTGAGTATAGGCAGACCTTAATGCTTTTAAACACGTGGAAACAGAAACTTGGATCAATTGATATATTTCAATACCAGAAAAAACAAAAAAACAAAAAAAAAACTATAAAATGTTAAATAGTAGTTCTATTTTCCCTTGATCCTACATGATGAAGGAGACATCAACCATTTTAATTTAAAATACATTAATTACACAACTAATGGATGTCCATATCCTTAATTAAATGTTGCTTTTGGCTGCACCATCCCATTGGAGTCTCAGTACCTACTAATCAAGATGTTGCATTATCTCTTTTTACAAGATTTGTGCTGCAACTAAAGTCTAACTTCAAATCTGTTCTACGTCATATGATTAAAGTAATTAAACTTACCACTAGAATCATCATTTTATTGATCACTTGCTAACATGGCTATGTTCAAATGGGAGAGAGAAATCCATTGTTGCAAGAAACAATGCTGGAATAAGCGGAGAAAGACTCATTTTAGAAATATCTTTCTAGACTAACTGCTCTACCAAAGCTTAAGAGTCTAGTCTAATCTACTTTACTATTTCACACATAGTTAAGAGATGAATTCATACCTTTCACAAGGATATTAGGAAAAGTGATTTTACAGTCCTGATGGAAAGTGAACAAGGTATGCTAAAGTGATTTTTTTTATAGTAAATCTGATTTGTTTAGTCACAACTTTTACATTATGATCTAATGCGTGTAACACCAGTCCACACACACATATTATAGAAGATGGTTACCACATTAGATTACTGTATAGATATGACTTTAAATTTAAAACAGAAATCATAAAAACAGGTGGGAAACAGGCAAACGGAAGAGAGTTCCAAAGGCGTGCACTTCTAATAAAGAAGCTTTGTTCATGGAATCTACGCTTTGATTTAGGTACAGATAAAGAGTGGGGAAATTATTAACAGTGGTTTCAGCTAGATGGGTGTTTTTCGTGAAAGATTTGCGAGGGGGGGGACCAGGGATTGGAGCTCAGACGAGCACAGGATGTCTAAGAATTTCACCAATCTCAATACCCGATCTCTCAACTAACCAGATTGCAACCCGATGGAATATTATGTGAAAGGCAGAGTTTTGAAAAACACCAGAGCTGATTCACAGAATAAAACTGGTGCTCGTGTGTTTTAAATGATAACATAGCTGCATGTTCAAGGTTCAAGTATGCCGGGAGGCCATGATGGAGGCTTATAAGTTCTTAGTGAACCGTATTTAGCAAAACGTCCTCTAAGGAATTTCTTTGAATTTTATTGGCCAAGATATGATATTGTCCCCCTCCCCCAAATGTTAGATTTATCCCAAACACCTTGTATAAATATATTTTCCTATCTTATTCCACCGACTAAATTTCAAGAGTTAATAATTATGATGATAATAATACCGACAAAACCATTCACAAAATACTAGATACAGAAATAAATGTGTCTATTTGATAGAAAAAGTAAATTCAGTCTTTTTAGGTTTCCACATAAACCATGAATAGACTGTAATAATTACCCACCAAAATTTTAAAAGGTACTTAAGTTTTGACCATTGAAACAATTTCCTGTTAATAATTTGTCAGCAATTAATTATTAGGCGTGTACAACATTTTTTTACAGAATGTTTTTCTTATATTGAAACCACCGTTTTTCTGTCATGTATTTATTTTATTTTTCATGAAATAGAGTTCTGTACATCTTTGCACAGAACTCATATTTCAAAATTGTTTTTTTTTTTTCTAAATATTGTTATTGATGATTTATCAATACAGATGTAACTTATGAAAGCGAAATAGGAGAAAAAGACAAAGATATACAGAGAAGAGAAGGGAAAGATTGCCCAGGAAATATGATTATCAATAATTAAAAACAAAATATATTTCTCTTTTTGAAATTAAAAAGGAAAATGCAACATCATTTCATCAACAAGGTTTTAAATTCTATCTTGTATATAAATAGAGATTTTCTACGTCTGTCGGTCATAATTACACAATAAATACATCGCAGAATGGGTCTCATTTTAAAATATCAGAGACGTTAACTACTATTGGAAAATATTGCATTAAATAGTAAATAATAAAATCCCAACAAATAAAGTAGATGCCATAACGAGAAATTGAAACCGAAACAGTGAGATCTTCAGTCTGGGGTTCAACAAATTTATTTGGAATAATGGTTCTGAATTTTTCATCCGAGGAATGATTATTTGTATTATTTGGATTCTTCGGACTACTTCTCTCTTCTGGGAAAAAGTCAGCGGTTACATCGACCGAAATAACATTTGAAATGAGACCGGTAATATGAAGAATCTAAATACGAACTTATTTGTGTTTTATTATAAATCGAGCATAAAAAATTACGTTAACAAAATAATTATAGCTTTGATGTGACGTCATAGATTTAGGCGTTTCAAAACATGAATTCAAACATAAGCGATAAAAAAAATCAAATTAACAGGTAAACATTGTTAGATAAGTGTTAGAAGTTATTTTAAAAGTCCCAAACAATTTATTTGGCTTTAACTATATATTGTAGGTAATTCTTTCACAATTATATACCCCCCACTCCCACTTAGCAAAAATATACAATCAGAGAGAGAGAGAGAGAGAGAGAGAGAGAGAGAGAGAGAGAGAGAGAGAGAGAGAGAGAGAGAGAGAGACAGACAGACAGACAGAGAGAGAGAGAGAGAGAGAGAGAGAGACAGAGTGCATATATTGGTTAGTTTAATTAAAAAGCAATTATAGCTGACATTTATTTATCAAAGAGGTGTTCAGAAAAAAAAATCAGTTATAAGTAATAAATATATATCAATGTATAAATTACAAAATTACAATAACTTTAGCAATTTCCGGCTATTTCAATTATAATTTTTCTTCAATTAAGACGCTTTTTCATTTTATTTTAATTGCATAATACACTAAACAGGATTTATTACATTGACTATCAGAATCCCTTGAAAATATCAGTGCTTTCTATATCTGTATAATTTACTGATAATTATTATTAACATGTTACAGTAATTGTCAGCGTCAATACTATTATGAATAAAGTGCTTTCTTCTTCCATAAAAATAATTGTACATTGTCAGCTAAATATTCTTTAAATAAAACGAATATGTCTTATTTAAAATTGTATCAATTTAATTCTTTTGCAAATAATATTCTGTGTTCTGACAATAAAAATAATTGTCAGCTAAAATATTTGGTACTTTTGCAGTTTACAGACTATAAATAAATAATGCTGAAATAGAATTCAGAAAGCCATTCTGAACACGGGGGAGGAGGATCTTTATTAACTATTCTGTACTTTCACCTAAAAATTTATTAAAAAATGTTATAAAAATTGAATTTAACTTGAAACACCTAACAGAGAGTATGATTAGCAAACTGCACAAGTACCAAATATTCTTCAAAGTAATTTAATGAATGTAATTTTTTGAAATTTAAAATTGTACTGTTTTAATCAATGAGGCTGTATAATTTGATTTCAAAACAATTCATTTAAAAATTGGTACAGTAGGAATTATTTACCTTAGCGCCATCAGATTACTCACCCTCTTCGCTGATTGGTTGATCTCATTGTTTTAAACATATGTGAAAGATGATAATGTATGGACATGAAATGCTTTAGCGTATCATTATTATGTAGATTTCAAATACTGTGTAATTGACATGTCCATCTAACTAGTATCATTTACAAAGTCTCCCTTTTTATCTAAATTGACCATCATTTGAATTTGAATATTATAACTGCTAGTAATCAGTCGTTACTGTTTTTTATACGAGGGTCGGTCGTTCTGGAAGTAATGTATCCTATTTTTTAACTTAAAAAAAAAAAAAAATTTGAAGAGCTCTGATCCTCATCTGGCATCAATTGAAATGAATGGCTCTCGTCTTGGGGAGGCTCTGTTTTGACAAGCTTCTGGGTCTGACCTTAATTCCTGATCTGAGATGGAACATCAAATCCGTTGCCAATGCTGCTGGAAAAATAGCAGGATTGTTTAACTGCTCTAGTAGATATCTCACTGCTGATACAATTCTCTACCTGTATAAGAGCCAAGTACGTCGAAGAATGGAGTACTGTTGCCACATCTGAACAGGAGCTCGTAGAAGCAGCTTATCCTGTCTTGACAGAGTTCAAAATAGACTTCGTAGCCTACTGGGGAGACATTTTTTTTCTTCCCCACAGACGAGACATTGCAGGCCTATTTCTACTTTATCGTTATTTTCATGGCAATTGCTTATCTGAGCTCCAACCTATGGTTCCCCCTGGCCTGACTTTCATGAAAAGCACTTGTCTAGCTGAAACCACTATCAATAATTTACCTCATTCTTTATCTGTGCCTAAACCTAAACATAAATTCCATGAACAAAGCTTCTTTCTTAGAACTAGACACCTGTGGAATTCTGTTCCATTTTCCTGCTTTCCAACTGACTACAATATGGTCGTCTTCAAGTCCAACATCAACAAGTTCTTGATGAGTTGTTCTCTTAAGTAATCCAATTTACCAAATTTCCACTACTAAAGATTACTACAACATTTTACCATTGACTACTGTACACTCATTAACCCTTATTCTCAATGGCCTCTGGGCTTTGATAAGTGGTGACTACTTTGTAAAAAACCGAAAACAAAACAAAAACAGCTACAAAAACGGGAGTAGTACCATTAAAACGAATGACCTTTTTGTGCTCCAGAATTTATTTTTCTACACAGTCACCATTAATCTCAATGCACTTTTGCTAGTGATGGAGTGATAGTTGTGCATGTGCGCCCAGGGAGCGCTTTATCACTAACATCTTTATCACCACTTTTAAATCGACAAACCCATCTAACTGTGCTGACATCAACTGCATCGGCTTCGTAAATGTTTAACAGGCACCAGTAGATTTGTTGATGGGTTCAATTTTTTTCTGCGTAGAGGAATTCAATGACGCATCTGTGCTTCTGATGCATGACAGTGGTTACTTTCACACCGTCAATATGCACAACAGAGATGAAACTTTCAAGTCAGGAATGCATAAGTTCAGTCATCATAACACAATTCGCAATTCCCTTTGATTCTTCATACATCAATTCGCTTTACTCTGGCTTTTCGTCTGGTTACTGCTGCTAACTAGTCATATTAGTGTTTAGAAACCGTTTTTAAAAAATTTTCATTCATAAAAAAATAAGAATCTTTATTAGTTAGCAAATAAAGAGTGACTGGACCATTCTAATATTTTTTTTCTGATTTCGATAGAATTACCGATCCTGTTCTAAATTACTGATTTCAATTCTTTAAAAATCTCTACATATTTAGCTATAAAGTTTTTTTTTGTTTTTTATATATATATATATATATATATATATATATATATATATATATATATATTTATTTCGGATTACCATAAAAACTTATGTAATATGTGCATAAATTTTCACAAACAAAAATACATTTGTAGGAAGGGTGATCTTTAGATTTTAATTTTTACTAGTAGTTTAAAAACAGGCAAATATTTTATCATTAATACAAATCAAAAGAAAATTAAGTTTTAAACAAAAACAAACAAAAAAAGAAAACAATTAAGAGAATCGTTTTTGGCATTGGAAAATAGGCACAAATTTTTCAGATTCCGATACCCCCAAAAGTTCCGATATTTCATATCCCCCCCACCTTCGATTCCACTTAATTGTCTCAACACTAGTAAATAAATATTAACATTTGAAAAACTATGACCCCCCCCCTCCACTCATCAGGATGTTGCTATCATGAAAGAGAAAGATCCCCAAATATGATGAAATGTGATGAACATTATTCATTTCTATTCAGTGACAGCTTACATTCATAATTTTAACTGTGACCATTCTATTCACGGATATATTTGAATGCCTTCTTTAAAAAAAGACAGCTATTAATTTATGTATGAAATCATTCAATGCTGAACATTAACATACTTTGATGAAAGTTTTTATAAAAGTTTTTTTTTCCCCTCCCAATATATGTTTCAATAGCAAAGATGTAGAATTTGGTCGCAATTTTTATTCAGAAAGATTTAATTAATAAAACTATTTTTTTTTCTTCTTTCCTTGTATAAAATATTGTATAAAACTATTTTGATGGTAGGTGTGATGAATGTTTTTGGCTACCTTCCAAGAACTTATAAAATAGAAGACCTCGATAAAATATATATATATATATATATATATATATATATATATATATATATATATATAAAATACATGAAACACAAGGCCATAGCAATCATGAAAATTTGTTCAGTTAAGAAAGTCTAATGAAAAAACTGGCTAAAAAAAAAAAATCTAATGAAAATATTAAATTAAGTGATAGTAATAGCAGCATTTATATATATTGAGAAAATTTATTTCATTTATTAAAGTGACAAAGCGGATGCTTAACCGATCTGTTCAACTTTCAAGGCAAACTTGAGGGGAAAATTAAGGGCTGATCACTAGAGATGAGATGCCACGTTTAAAAAGAAATGATGTACAGTAGAACACCGGGATACGGCATTAAAAATTAATAACAAAATACAGTACAGCATATAATACACATGTATATAATCAAATAACATTATAAATAACACTGTAAGGCAAGGCAAATACCGTAACCAGGGGCAAGAAAAACATTGTATTCCACCCGAAAAAAACGTATCCTAGAGCAACCATATGCTGGGGTTGTATTGTATAATGAATTATCAAAACAATTTTTAAATTTCTATTTCTCCTTTAATTAATTTTGTTAAATGTTATATCATCATCATCAGATTTTGGTATTTAAGATGCTGCGAATGTTCCAGCCTACACCAGGCAATGTTTCACACCTGTTTTTCATGCAGTTCAAAGAGTTGATATCAATTATGTTATATTCCGTGAACTTGCTTCTTATGCATTCAAACAAGATCTTTCTCAGTATTCTATGCTTTGTAACACTTGAGACATCCAGGCATGTTATAGAGTTGATTCAAATAGGTGGCACGCGGTATATGACCAAACTACCTTGGCAGTGATATGCTTTAAAAGGTAGGTGTATAGAGATGATTTGCAAGTTGCAGTATGTTATTAAGTATGGTTGCTGAGTGATTATCTTTGAGGTCAGTTTTGGCCTCATCTAATTGCTGATTAGATGACTTCATTGCAGAACATAGTAAAAGATGGGAATTTAGATTTCAGTTGCAATAATTTAAAAGGAAAAAACATGTATTGTAGAATACTGATAGGAACACTTAAAAGAATCCAACCTAAGGAAAATGGATGTTCATTAGTTAAGTATAGAATAAATGGACAAGTACTAGTCAAAGACAACCTGAGGGTTCCCTTCTCATTGGCTACTACACCGGGATGTAAGGGAGAGTTTAACTCTTTTCTTTGAATGATGCTACTTACCCTGGGTGTTTACCTTATAATTTGGAGTGTTTAGCAAGAAGGTATCAAGTACATTTTTTTTAGTCTTTAGTATGATTTGATCAAGGATTGAACCCTGATCTCTTGGTCTATGAGTGAACACTAACGATTATGCCAAATAAATATTTTAAGTTAAAATCGTCACTGTCCTTCATGAATGTACCCTCCCCTAAAAAAAAAAAAAAATAAGATAAAGAACATTATCACAATCCAAAACATAATACCCATTAAGACTATGTAATAATTTGATAATTTTAGCTTTGAAGAATACTATATATAAAGTGCCTTCAATGCTTCCAGACTTCTTTCGTACGGGCACTTTTACTGATAGTACACACATAAAACTGTAGTCCCCATTCGAACTAATCTTCTCTGCATGTACCGTTCCAACAACTTCTGGAAGACCCTTTGGAAGTCCTCATGACCGTGTCAATGATCCTAGTCGCAGCCTTTTTCATCTCAATCGTTTCATAATGACAACCTCTAAGGTTTTCCTTGAGCTTAGGGAATAACCAAAAGTCACAGGGAGCAAGGTGTAGACTATAGAGAGGGCGAGAAACTGTCTTGATGCTCATCTTGGTCAAATAGTCTGTGACAAGGATAGAACACCCTTGGGGACAAACTTTGCACAAATCTTCCACATTTTCAGTTCCTTGTGAATAATTGTGTGTACAATTCCTACACTGGCATCAAACTGTGCACTTATTGTTTCTATAACCCAAAGTCACGAGGAGCAAGGTCTGAACTGCAGGATCTAAAATTGATCGACCATCTCCCTGCTGTCATGATAACATCTTTCTAATCTCCTCTGAGCAGCCATGGGACAAACTTTGTACAAATCTGCCGTATTTTCAGTTCCTCGTGAATAATTGCGTATATAGTTTCTACACTGACATCAAACTGTGCACTTATTGTCGCTATAGACACATGACGGTCCTTATCCATGAAATTCTTTATTTGGCCAATCAACCCTGGTGTTCTGAATACTTTACTCTTCCCACACCTCTCATCATCCCTCAGACTCTCTGCTTTCTTTGAATCTCTGATGCTTGATTCGCGTAAAATATCCTAAAAGCAGTCTGAAGCATTCGATACGTTACTGTAGCATTTTTCCAAGTTTAAAACAGAATTTTATTGCATATCATTCTTCTAAAGTGTCCTCACGTCCAGATTGCATTTTTGAAATTCATCAGCAGTAACAATCAGGCTTTAATAGGGTGTATTCCAATTCCTGCTGTAGCTGTTCATGTGAACCTGACATTATAAAAATTGGTCAGTCATCTCATAAGATGTACAGCAATAACATACTGAATTTTCAAGAGTCTACCACAATTTTAAATGCCTGTACAAAAAAGTCTGGAAACTTACTGAAGGCACCTTTATATATATATATATATATATATATATATATATATATATATATATATATATATATAGAGAGAGAGAGAGAGAGAGAGAGAGAGAGAGAGAAATTGCTCCAGACAATGCATGAAGCCACTTAATGTAAGGAGCTAAAAAGCAACAGTACTACTTCAAAATCAAAACCTAACCAACAATAAGTGTTAGATGAATAAATAGATTCCAACCCAAAAAAATAACAATTCTTCCCCCTTTGTCAGAAACATTGCTCATAGAATGTGAAGACTAAAAGACAAAATAAGACAAGCTGGAGGTACAAAGCTGCCAGTCCTTTCTACTCTATTTAAATTTATTCATTCAATAATTATGATTTAAGAATGCATATAAGCTATTCCTTCTCCTCCAACCAAATAGAGTATAGTTTTCAAAAATTTTTCATTAATTTTCAGATGTGAACAGTTAATGAAAAAAAATTGTGTGTGTGTGTGTGGAGAGAGCGCAGCATAAAAAAAAGCAACTAAAAAACTCAAGGAGGAAGTCACCGAGTATGTGGGAGTAAGGAGGTAGGAAGTCATTCTTGATGAAACAAAATTCATCACTCCTATTACCTTTATGAAGCAAAATTAACATTTTCAGAGAAACTTATCATAGGTAAAGGAAGGCAAACAAGACAGAGAGAGGAAAAGAAAAAAAAACCGGTGAAAGAGAAAAAAATAAATAAATAGGAGAAAAAAATAAAATAAAATCCAGTTAAATAGCCACAGAAAAAAGATAGGGCTCTAATTGGCCTAAATTAAACGTTTTTTTTAATTTATTTTTAAAAAAAATTTATTTTAACTAAGGTAGAAATTTACTTTTTTTCTGGAAAAAAAACAAAAAAAAACAACAAAAAAAAAACAAAGCCAAATTTCGCTAAACGGCAGAGAACTCAGATCCTTGAAGTATAATAATAAAAATTTATACATTTTACTAAAACAAAAAATTTAATAAAATTGGACTAATCAACAATTGGCTCAAATGCTTGATCACAAGATTTTGTTCTTGACCAATAATGATTGATATAATTTGATATAATTCTGAATATTATTAAAATATATTATTCATCAGCTTTTTATTCAAATTAACACCATCAGAGTTTGTTTTTGGTTAAATTTTATGATCGAATTAAAAGGAAGAGGTACAATGTACACAGAAAAGAATATTTTTCTAATTAATAAGTGTATCATTTGGTTTAAAGATTATAAAAATACTCGTTCAAGGATGGGTAGAATTAATTCCCTAAATAGAACAGTTTTGCACCACTTATGTCCCCTTATGAAGATTAAAAATCAAGATATAATGACTAGTGATGAGACGATCATGGAAATTCCAGTTTCCATCTTCATTTACTTAAAATAATTTATATGGATCAGCATAGTATGATTTTTTTTTTTTTAAATTAATTTTGTTGCTAGCATTAGTCATCTCCCTCGATTCTGTTTTTTAATGGGGTACTCATAGAAGAGTACTGATGAAGGTTGCCAAGACCCATAAATGAAAGGGATTCTATGATGCCAGTTGGATTCGAATTTAGCATATTCAGGCCATGAATTTTGGAACAATTAACTTTAAAATGGGTAAAGTTAAACTTTTTACATTCATAATACGAGTACATTTTCAATTACTGTTTTGCATTGCATTTCATCTTTGGCAATTGGAAGATTCCATTATAATAAATGGGTGTGGAAGGTGATTACATATGTATAAACAGGAAATACCTTATATTAGTGTGATGATTAATAATCATACTAATAATAATCTATATAATAATAGGATAGCATGTGTGTTATTTATTTTGTGTCATGCTTTCATCCAAGTGACTGTCGTTACATTGTTATGAACTTCCATTTCTTGTAATAAATAATTTTACCAAGAATTTTTCATAAGTTTTGGTTTCGGTTTTGATTATAGCTGAAAGAACTCAAGTTATATATATTTTTTTGGTTCAAGCTGATGTACCCTAGTCATATGGATATATATTTTTTATTTTTGAAATCACAACTTTATAATATATAAAAATTGATAGAACATTAACTCTATAATAATATATATGAAATTTGCAAGAATTAAAATATCATATTTAAGTGTACTTTATGACCGGGCTATACTGTGCGTCGTCCCAACTAGCTTAGGTAAATACTTTTGTAGTTTTAACAAAAGAGCTACAATATCAGAGGGTCCAACGATTTTTGGCCTTTGGGTCAAGATCAAAATGTAGCATCTGTTCTTCAGATGCTACACTTCAATTTCTTGTTCTCTGTTAGTGGAGGAGAAATCCTTCACGACTGAGACAATTTTAATTTTTTGTTCCTTTTCTCCACATTAAAAAATGACCCTGGTGTCTAACTTTGTCCTGTGAGGAGGCATTGTAAATAGGTACAATATAAGAGGGTCTTCATTTACGCTGAACATCTATAAAATGCTAACATCAATATATTACATATGAATGAGTCTGCTGTGGAATTTCCACATGTCCTGCTAGATACTAAACTTAAACTCTAAAAACATTAAGTTGGTAAAGGGAATACTTTGAAAAAATTATTTTAATCAATTATTTGTGTACAATTCATTTTCTTGTTTTTATAAAATCAATTTTTCTTTTATTCAAAATGCAAGTTCTATTAAACTTAATTTGAAGATTGAAATAGGAGAGATGTTGCTCTACTCAGAATACAGCCAATAGTCTTGCTCATTCTGGAATCAGTTTAAAAATAACTTAATGAATTAAAGTAACAAAGATTATAATGGCTTGCAATTTGATACTTGAAAGAAACTAAAAATACTATAAAACAAAAATAAATAAATAAAAATAAAATAACATAACAGGCATTTAATAAATGATCCCCTCCTACTACCACCACGATGTATGTACAGAAAGTAAATTGGTTGGCTCCTAAAATTACATTTTTACAGTATAATGTTATGAATACAAAAGCATAATATGGAGATAAATTAAGCATAAGGCTACCTCTTACAAAGTCTGAATGAATTGTTGAGATCATGATCGTAGAATAGATTAAAAAAATAATGTTATCAGGTTGTAAAATACACATTGAACATGCTTAGAGGTGTGTTCTGAGTGATAACAGCACTTCTTGGAGTTTATCAAGGAAGATAGTGATAACAGTTCATTTATTTGTATCATTCAAACTACTGTTTTCCTCTTAGATGTTATGTTTGTGTTTCGGCCAATATATGCGTACCTTTTCGAACTTGGGAATCATTGTCAATCTTGGAAAATTTCTACGGAATTTCAAAGTAAACCTTTTAGTGGTCTAGTTAACGACACGGGCTGATGACCGGGATGTTCCAAATTTGAATCCAGTTCGTTCCACAAAAATCAACTTCACTTCAGATGTTGGCAATCTTTTCATGGTCCATCCTATAAGTAAGAGATGCCTTCCTAAAAAAATTTCTGACTGGAAAATTATCAGGGAAACCAATGCCAACAATCGAATCTTTTGGTTCATGCGATATGTTGAAGATTTAAATCCAGGGAGACGGTGTAAATTGTTCCATCAGCCATGTGTTAATTACATTATTCTTAGTTATGGCCTGCAGTAAAGATTGAACCTTCACTAAAACTGATTGTTAACAAATGCTTTTATCTGTTGCTTCATATGGGTCCATGTGGATGTAAAAATAACAATCAAGATGAAAATGGTATCGAAATAATCAAAATTATCCATCCTCATCTCAAAAAATTCTGAAACATAAATTCAGTTGTAGTTTTGTTTAATGACAAAATCATTTTGCAGCTCCCTACTCACTTGCCTCTTTACAAGGACAGAGTTATACACATGGTCAGTTTTTAATATGGGGAAAATGAAGCTCCCCAAAACGGCGTACTCTGAATTGGGACAAAGAGATTATTTAATCAACTTATTTGGGTTTAGTCTATAAATTCGTGTTAATTAATGTTACACATTCGTTTCAATTTATTTTGTCCTTTAGTTCTCACATTCCGTGAGTGATGTTTCTGACAAAGAGGAAAGAATTGCTGTTTTCTAGGTCAGAATCTATTCCATCTAATACTTATTGTTGGCAAATTTTTTACCTTGAAGTAGTATTTATTTTAGCCCTTTACATCAAGTAGCTTCATGCCTTGTCTGGAGCGATTTCCATAAAGAAAACATTACTGATACCAGTTTGTGTTAGTGAAAGTGTACTTTAAATTAATATTGTGTATAAATCCACTGCTTCCAGGAAGGACATTATGTTTATTTTAATTTTTTTGAAACAGCTCCTTCATGTTGCTTGTACTATAAAAGATTTCTCTCAAAGTTCAAAGCAACACACTCACTGTTGCAATGTTCTATTACATTTAGATTTTAGGTATTTCAAATGGCAGAATAGACAATATTTTTTGTTGAATATTACTTTGATTTATATGCAACTCGGATCTTATAAACTTTAAAGTTTAAGGTTAGTCATGTAGTCCTTCTGACAAAAAAAAAAAAAAAATAGAACTTTTTGTTTTAGAGAAGCTGAATTCATTTACTGTTGTCTATTGGCCTATTTTTAGGGGCACTGTTGCAGTTTTGAATTGAGTGAATATATTTTGATCTGGAACATCATAAAATCATCTACATATCGATGCCTCTCCGTCCAGTCAAGAGACAATGGTTACCCCCCCCCCTGTAAGAATAGCTGTGCATGTAATTGTGAGGCAAGTGTTGCACAATCTCCAATCACACCTCTACTAAATCGGCTCTACTTCAGTCCAGTGATAAGAAGTGCTAGATGACCGGAAACAACACCGAGATAAGTGGAGAACACATACAGCACCTGAAATTTCCAAATGGTCACCCACTTTTGTACTGACCAGGCTCAACGTTGATTAACTTTGGTTATCTAACAGTGAACCAGTATGTCAACATATAGAGTTCTAATTCCTGGGAGATGGTGGTGGTCTAGTGGATAACATGAACTGATGACCTGGGTGTTCCCGAGTTTGAACTCAGTTTGTTCCACAAAAATCACTTATACTTAGGATGTTGGCAACCTTCATGTGGTCCCTCCCATAACCCCTGATGTCTTTCTAGAAAATATTTTGACTATAAAAATATCGAGGAAACCAATGCCAATAACAGAATCTTCGGATTCATATATAATAATGATGCTAATTCCTTGGTGATTTTTAAAAAATATTAATCATAGTTGCTGACAATATATTGCCCTGCTGGATACATTTCTATAGACTTTCCATATATGAAAACGTGGAGTCAATGCTAGCTCTGAATTCTTTAGTTAAGTTTGTGATAAAATGTGGTAATCTATCCTTTAAACCTAGGTCCTTAAGTATACCATAGTTCCATGTCATAAGCTTTTTCCAGATTAAAAAAATCTAGATGCAAAATGTTAATTCATAATGAATGCTTCCCTGATATTTGTTTTGAGGCAAAGAGGTCTCATCTATATATATAAAAGCGAAAATGTATGTGTGTACGTATGTTCGCTTTTCCTCAATGTCCACGAAAGGCTTCTTTCAAAGAAGCGCTTGCTCGCTTCACAACTTTTTAAAACTTTTTATATCATCTATAAATTGTAATATCTACGAATTATCCATGGAGCTCGCCTCTCTATTTAATTTTATTGACTTTCAACCGTTAATTATTCCACATTTCCCGCATCGGCACGCATTACATTCGGTTTTCGGTATAAAAAAAGCGAACCTCGACTCTAATCACAGGCCCAGATCCCTCCACAGGCCGTCAGGCCGCTTGCCCGCGCGCCCTCCGGGGCCCGGGTGACATGATCAAAGTGTAGTATCTGTTCCGACAGATACTGCAAGCTAGGACTAGCTATGACTAGCAAAGACCAGATGTGGGGGCAACCCCACATGCTTGACCTTTAACCAGCTCCCATTTCCCTCCTCTCGGGAGCTGGTCCCCATTTTCCCTTCCCCCTCCCTGGACTCCTCACATTAAAAATCGGCCTTGTGCCTAATTTGCTCGGTGGGGGAGCAAATAAATACAACAGGCCCAGATCCCTCCGGGGGTCCGGCGACAAGATCAAAGTGTAGTATCTGTTCCGGCAGATACTGCAAGCAAAGACCATATGTGGGGGTAACTCCACATATCAGACCTTGGTCAATGTAGGGGCAACCCTTCATACCAACAGTTACTATCCAGCTCCCATTTCCCACCCATCGGGAGCTGGTCCCCTTTTCCCTCCCCCCTCCCTCTCTCTCCACATTAAAAAACGGCCTTGTGCCTAATTTGCTCAGTGGCGAAGCAAATAAATACAATCTGTTCCGGCAGATACTGCAAGCTATGACTAGCTATGACTAGCAAAGACCAGATGTGGGGGCAACCCCACATGCCTGACCATTAACCAGCTCCCATTTCCCACCTCTCTGGAGCTGGTCCCCTTTTTCCCTTCCCCCTCCCTTCACTCCTCACATTAAAAATCGGCCTTGTGCCTAATTTGCTCGGTGGGGGAGCAAATAAATACCATCTGTTCCGGCAGATGCTGCAAGCAAAGACCAGCTATGACTAGCAAAGACCATATGTGGGGGTAACCCCACATATCTGAACTTGGTCAAGGTAGGGATCACCCTACGACCACAGTTACAATCCAGCTCCCATTTCCCACCTCTCGGGAGCAGGATCCCCCTTTCCCTCCCCCCTCCCTCTCTCTCCACATTAAAAAACGGCCTTGTGCCTAATTTGCTCAGTGGGGAAGCAAATAAATCCAACCAGGCCCAGATCCCTCTGGGGGTCCGGCGACAAGATCAAAGCGTAGTATCTGTTCCGGCAGATGCTGCAAGCAAAGACTAGCTATGACTAGCAAAGACCATATGTGGGGCTAGCCCCACATATCTGAACTTGGTCAAGGTAGGGATCACCCTACGACCACAGTTACTATCCAGCTCCCATTTCCCACCTCTCGGGAGCAGGATCCCCCTTTCCCTCCATCCTTCCTCTATCTCCACATTAAAAAACGGCCTTGTGCCTAATTTGCTCAGTGGGGAAGCAAATAAATACCAGGCCCAGATCCCTCTGGGGGTCCGGCGACAAGATCAAAGTGTAGTATCTGTTCCGGCAGATGCTGCAAGCAAAGACTAGCTATGACTAGCAAAGACCATATGTGGGGCTAACCCCACATATCTGAACTTGGTCAAGGTAGGGATCACCCTACGACCACAGTTACTATCCAGCTCCCATTTCCCACCTCTCGGGAGCAGGATCCCCCTTTCCCTCCATCCTTCCTCTATCTCCACATTAAAAAACGGCCTTGTGCCTAATTTGCTCAGTGGGGAAGCAAATAAATACCAGGCCCAGATCCCTCTGGGGGTCCGGCGACAAGATCAAAGTGTAGTATCTGTTCCGGCAGATGCTGCAAGCAAAGACTAGCTATGACTAGCAAAGACCATATGTGGGGCTAACCCCACATATCTGAACTTGGTCAAGGTAGGGATCACCCTACGACCACAGTTACTATCCAGCTCCCATTTCCCACCTCTCGGGAGCTGGACCCCCCCCCTTTCCCTCCCCCTCCCTCTCTCTCCACATTAAAAAACGGCCTTGTGCCTAATTTGCTCAGTGGGGAAGCAAATAAATACAACAGGCCCAGATCCCTCCGGGGGTCCGGGCGACAAGATCAAAGTGTAGTATCTGTTCCGGCAGATGCTGCAAGCAAAGACTAGCAAAGACCAGCTATGACTAGCAAAGACCATATGTGGGGGTAACCCCACATATCTAAACTTGGTCACTGAAGGGGCAACCCTTCATACCAACAGTTTCTAATCCAGCTCCCATTTCCCACCTCTTGGGAGCTGGTGCCCCCCCCCCTTCCCTCCACATTAAAAAACGGCCTTGTGCCTAATTTGCTATGTGAGGAAGCAAATAAATACACAGGCCCAGAGCCAGTTTGGTCAATGTCGACTTCGTCATATCAGACTTTAGCTTTCATTTTGCTCCTCCTAATAAACAGGGAGCGGGTTTTTAAAAACAAACAAACCGATTTATTTAAAACTGTCCCGCACAAAATAACTGCTGAATACCTATCGCCGTCACGTCAATCAAAAATGCGCACCTGTTTTTATTAAAACACTTTACTATTTTCCAACTGCGTGTCGTCAACGCTTCGGCTTTTTTTCACATACCCCGAAAAACACCCGGGCATTGCCGGGTACCCCTCGCTAGTCTATAAATATAAAAGTGAAAAATGTGTGTATGTATGTTTGTATGTGTGTTTGTGTGTCCGCTAAAAACTTTCGACAGACACGACGAAAATTCACAAACTCAGTATCATATTGAAGCTCCATCCTTCGCTCGAAAAATATCGAAAAATTGGCCAAAAATGTTCATTTTTTTCACCCCGAAATCGACAATTTTCGACAGGGGGGGGGGGGAGTCAGCAAAAACGGTCCTCTCGTGACGACAACCGGTTCTATGCATGCGTCAGATGACGTCATGACCTGATTTACTTTAAATAGTTGAAAAACTGACTAAATTTCATGTACGTCCCATAGCTCAGTTGGTTAGCGCGTTGGTTCATTATCTAAATGTTTTGGGGTCGAATCGTGGTGTGAGATGTCTTATTTTTTTTTTTTTGATTTTTTAAATTTAAATATTGAACCAGTGTTATTTAAGCCATTTTTCACGTAACGTTCGTTTTTCTGCTTTTTTTTTTTTATTTTTTTTTTTTTTTTTTTACTTCGCTTATCCACCCCCGACCACACACCCAAAAACACCCGGGTACCCAGCGATTTTTTAAATTTTAGTATCGAAACAGGCTTATTTAAGCCATTTCTTTTTTGTTTTTTCGATTTTTACATTTAACATCGTTTGTTTGCCTTACGTTAGTTTTTTTTGTGTTTTTTTTCCCGATGTTTTGATTACCCCCCCCAGGCTTAAGTTTTAACGTTGTTTTCATTTTTTACTTCGCTTATAACAAACAAACCTGGTCATTGACCTGATTTGCTGAATAGCTATTGCTTCCGTGCGCGCACCTGTCAATTTGGTTTTTAAATAAATTCAAACATCTTTCAGTAACTCATTCTGACAGGCCGATTTTATTTTCAAACTTTGCCTCAGGGCTTCAGGTTCGATCCTACCAACTTTTACCCCCCCCCCTCCCGGTTTCTTTTTTATTTAACAGCACACCCACCTCCAAACACCCGGGCAACGCCGGGTACCCCCACTAGTTTATTATAAAATTCACGCAATAGATTAGAAATAGGGTTGTTGGAATAAAAATAATAATTGAACCCATTTTTCGGTATTCTTTCCATTGCTTAAACAGTTGGTTAAAAAGATGGATCTGTAGTTTATGGGTCTAAGTTACTTTTTCTGGTTGTGGAATTGGTATCACTAGTTTTTCTCCATATGTTTGGGAACTTTCCTTCTATCCATATTTTGTTATATATATATAATTCAATTATATGTTATATTATAGAACATATAATTGAATTATATATATACACATGCATACGTACATACTAGCTGGACGCCCAGCGTTGCCAAGTTGTACAATCAGCATTATAATTTATGCAGATTGCATATGTATTATTATAGAATCAATCCTCTATTGGACATTATATTTTATGAGGAATAATTTGCACGGCAGACTAATTCGCAAAAAAAAAAAAAAAAAAAAAAAAAAAAAAATGAAAAAAAAAATGATAATATCGTTCAAATTCCATCTGTGTTTGTTTACAATATCACATAAGCTGGTATTTGGGCTTGACGATGAATGCCCAGGAAAGTCACTTTTGATTAATGTTTAGTTTTAAAATATGCAAATGAAGAACTGATTTGCATCAATTTTAAATGGTACCTCTTTTTTTTTTTATCATAAATTGAACTTAATAAGAAAAAATTAAAATAAAATGGTGAGATACACTCGCCCTTAAATAGGGGATCATTCGCTCTGTAGTTGAATGCTCTACCACTGAGCTATATTTCCAGATGTCAATAATTCTGTTTTTTTTTTAAAGAAATGATTTGAGATTTTATTCTCTCCCTTGCTGCTTGCAGTAAAATATTCCCCTGTAAAAAGTCTTTTTTATTTATATAAGAAGACTTTTACGGATTGGATTTTTTTCGATTTTTGATACTTTTCAGACGAATTTCTGTACAAAATATATCTAAGAACACTGCCAGGCATATTAATTACCTTTGTGTGAAATTTGCAAAAGATAAGCTCAGCTGTTTTGGAACTCATACACACACAAAGTAACTTTTTATATAATAGTAGATATATATATAATTTTGTTGGTTTTTCTATATAGGATACTGACAGGTGTGATAAGTTTCTAGCATGGAAAAGGGAGCCCACCTTCTTTACAGCAGCCTTGACAATATCTTATATATTTAATATTGAGTAAGCAGAGATTATTCTCAGTGATCTTTCCAAATTATTATCCCTTTTGTCTATATATTTGCCCCCCCCTCAACCCCCACCCCCACCCATTAAAATATCTGTCCTCCACAAGACTATTAAAATCTCGTATTAGAATGAAAGGTTTCTTAAGTTCATTGTCATCAATATTGTCGCTTGATGGAAGGTATATTGAACATATATTAATTGCTCTATGCAGCGTAACCTTTACAACAATCGCTTAGATCTTTATCTCTGTATTTATTTTGCTCTGAGGTATATAGTTTCTGACTAGTATTTAAAGCCCTCTGGAAGCACTGTATCCGGTATCATGGACGTAATCGAATAGTTGATGATTTTTAATATTGATATTATCATGTTTGCGGAAAGTTTTGTGGAGGCAGACAACTGCAGGACAGTCTTGCTTTCAGCATTATAAGCAATCCATTAATATTTGTCGTTAGTCCTTGACAGTTGTTCCAATTTATTATGATTTTTTTTTTTCTTTACCCATGTTTTATTTATTTATTTTAAAAAAATATTTTTTTGTTCCGTATCCATTCTTTCCTTACTTTTGGAATGTTTTTATTTTGCATCTTTTTTGTATGACCTTATTTTCAATCTCTCAATTTTTTTTTTTTTTTTTTTTTTTTTTTGTATAATGATTGTTCTTTTCTTTTAGTTTGATTATGATTAGTTCGAGATTTTTTTTCAATGATTCTTTATTGAATTGTGTTTGGTTTAAGCCTAGGAAATATTTTAACATACTCAGTAGTACAGCTCTTAATTGATACATACATCTTGAAGATGCTAAAGAGGTGAGTCATCAGTAATATGCTGATTTTATTGTTCAATTAAGATTTTCTTTTTTTTTTTTTTTAAAACATCGAATGATGATTTTGAACTTGTGTCTAAGATTGATGAGAAGTAAAACTTGGAGGGATTAGATATGGTGGGTTGATTTTTGGTCTTGCATCTCTATTTTACCAGAGTTTACATCCATATGTTGCTTCCATATCCCTTTTTCTTAAAATTTAATCCAGGTGTGGCAGATTGTTACCAAAATTCTCCTGGCAGTATCATTCGTCAGTATCATATATAACAGATATTACTGTCAAAGATTTGCCATTTTTTTTTTTTTTTTTGTAGATATAAAATACACTAATTTTATTTATTGCAGACTATGATCCTCATCTTTTTTTAGTTGTTTCGCGACATTTTAGTCAACTATTCCTCTGGCCTTCATCAGGTGGTAACCGCAAAAAACGTGGTGAGACGACAACAACTATGGAAGGCAATAATTGCTGTGGATGCAGTTAAGGGATTCGGAGTTCCTATCCCATTGTGGTTACCACCTGATGAAGGCCAGAGGAATAGTTGGCCGAAATGTCGTGAAACAACAACTAAAAAAAGATGAGGATAATAGTCCGCAATAAATAAAAATTGATAAATAAAACTCATCTAAATAATGAATTCCAATTAAATAATATATATAAAATATACTGCTGACAACATTGGTTCTCTTGTTGCACAAAATAAACATCAGTTAGTATCATGAACAAGTAAAACAGCATAGTTAATAAAACTTATTTAGATATCATTTATTTCCAAAATCCAACATATTAGAGACATCTTATTATATAATGGAGATTATGTGTCTGTAATTAAAACTTAGTACCTATCTCATAATTCCTGTTTTATTTGTTAACTTTTATCTCAGACTTTATTTTAACAATTTTAATCAAAAAAGAATGCCTCATTATTTAACCATTGTTTCTACTCCAATGACAATTCATATTTCAAACAAAATCGCATCTCAAGAGTGAACGATCTAGCTGATTAACATATTGTTTATTTAAAAGTTATTTTAATAAATAAATTACGAATATCTATTTTAATACATATACATTATTTTATAGATAAATATTTAAGACCCCCCCCCCAAAAAAAACAAAAAAAACGAAACTAATTTCGTCCAGCTAAATATTTTGTCATATTTTTTCTATTACTTCTAATATGTTTGTATTATTTGCTTAAGCACATTTTTATAACTGCTTTTTTGGTGATATTTCATTCTCTTTTTGATGCAATTGGTCAAAGTACAATGTCTTTACTGAAGTACAGACTATCTAGGTTGATAAATACCTTAGATATTCAAATGTATGAAAATGTTAACAAGCATATAACAAATGTTTTCCACTATACCTAGACGATCTTCCTGAAATAAAATTTAGTTTTATTTATTTACTTTTTTTTGTTATCCTCGCCACTCTTTCACCTTAAAAAAGCATTGGCTATTTTCTTGGTATTAACTTTATTGGACAACATAAATATATTTAACTTTTAGTTCCACTATCTTAATCATAATATTTCTATCGCACAAAAATTCTTTACTCCACACCAAGCAACCACGTGAAGTGCCTCTTGCATTGTTTTGGAGCAATTTTAATTTTAAGACAATTCTGCAAAGATTGCAAACTTTGGAATATAATTTATTCCAATATTTAGTGAAGGATTTGCCCAATAAATACCTTTGCAGTTTACAGAATAGCAGATGCATTAATACCATTTATCTCCCTCCCTACCTAACTATAGATACATTTCAATTTACAATAGGTATTGTGCTTCAGCATCAAATACCCCCCCCCTTCTAATCAATGGCTACATCACTACTCTTTGGTAAATAGTTATACTTGCTTGATTACTAATGAAACGTGTGAGCTGGTATCAACGTTGAACCTGGTCAGTACTAAATAGGTCACCATTTGGGACTTCCAGGAGCTGTATGTGCTCTCCGCTTATCTCGGCATTGTTTCCGGTCATCCTGGACTTCTTGCCACTGGACTCAAGCAGTGCCGATTCAGGAGAGTTGCGGTTGGGGATTGCGCAAACTTTGCCCCACAATTACATGCCCGGCTGCCTTTACAGGGGGTATCCTTTGTCTTTCGAGACGCAATGGAGGCATCATTATCATCCTGATCAAATATTATTCTTGCTCTCAATTTTGAATAATTTGACTGATTGGAGCACTAGTCAATAAAAGAAAGTAGAGATAGATATTGCTTATCTAAATCAAGAATCATTTAGCTCTTTGAAAGTAGCATATAATTCGAGACACCGTTTCAAATAGCACCATATGCATAAAATAATCAAGATGGAAACTAGATATTCATACAGTTTATAGTGTTTCAATTTGTTTGTCTCAATTTCTTTCATTCCACGTGTAAAGCATGAAAGTGTGAATGTTTGTAGAATGAAGTTAACTAAAACTAAATCATTTTACTTGCAAAAATTAAAAACAAAATTCTTTGGTCTGACCAAATAATAGATGGCTTCATAACATTTTACTATTATATATATATATATATATATATATATATATATATATATATATATATATATATATATGTCTTGTATACATTTTTCTATTTTGTCCAATTGTTTATTCACTAAAAAAGATTTTTTTAATCTTTCTATGAATTTTATTGATGAAGCTGTTAATAACCCATTGTCTATTCGTTTTAAAAATTTAAATATTAAACATATAAGATCATAATTGTTTCCAATTTAATTTTAAAAAGCATAATTATAATAATTATAACTTCCAACTACAAAAAGTTATTATAATTATATTACTTTTTTGGTAGTTGGAAGTGGAGTATACTTTATCCTCCAGCCAGATTTTTTTTTCCGTCAGAAAATAAAATTTCACAAGCATCTCTTGTTAACATGAATAACTAGTCATATTTTTAAAAAGTGAAACTATCTGAAACATTTTGAGTAACAGACCCCCCCCCCTGACTTTTTTGTGCGTGTATATGCATACATATACGCAAAGTGCATTTTTTTTTTTTTTTTTTTTTTTTTTTTTACAATTGACCCAACGATATTTTTTTTAAGTGGCTAAACAAACTACTGACTTTCTCAAAAGGGGCATGAGTTCTAATTAAACACATCACTGAAACAATACACGTTTGACGGGTAATCCTTCATCAGTACTGAAAATTGTATTTCAGTTTGAGCGATCTTTCAACAGTTACCGGTTCTGGGTATTTTGTTACAAGGCATTATATCATGGCTTAAAATGACAGGCTACAAAAGAGTTGTGCCAACAAATATAAAAATATGTTGAATAAGTCCGAGGTCATGTCATAGTTCAAATAAACAACCAGATGCTGCCAATGAACAGTAAGCACACGTGTGTGTGTGTGGGGGGGGGGGGCAGGATTACTTCTTTCTTTTTTTTTCTTTCTTACTCTCCTCTTTTCCAAGAGCAGACAGATGTCACAACTTGATACAAGTGTCTGAAAATTGATATAGGAAGTTCAATTTTAATAGCTAAAGTATAGAAATGGCAACTTATAAAGTTTGATGGCAGGTTTAAAAGGAAAGTATGGTGGACGGGAGGGGCGGGGGAAGAACATTAATAAATAATAGAACTTTCGTTTTCTTTTTTTTCCTAGGGAGTGGTGGAGTAGTCTGGACAATTAAAATCAACAATTTAGGTTTCAATAATTTATATTCATAAAAAGAACACACAAGATACATAAGAAAACAATTAGAACTTTTGTCAGCAGTAATATAATATAATAGAAATTATGTAGACTTAAAATACATGAATACTTTTTTGTTTTCTATAAAGATTTAAAATAAAAGTTAAAATTAGAAACAACATTAAGAGCGATATCCGACTTGTACATCAATTGTATGTAGAAGTTTAATTAATTAAAATCTCTATGTAGCTGTGATTTTTAATGTACATGACAGTAGAGGGATTGCATGCTTAGAAGGGGAAGTCAAAGTTGAGATGGAGTCAGAGCCAATGTTGCATAGCAAAAACTGCAAAAGCGAGTGGAGAGAATGATCAATGATGTTAACTATAAAGAGCATGACCCAGGTTGATATCAACGGATACAGTATTTAAAAAAAACTCTTTCTCGTTCCCTGTAACTGTTCACTTTGCTAATAAATCTTTTATTTGAAGTAACTGCAGATGTATAACATTATAAAATTAATGAGTAGGGCTATGACAACAGCATATTCTTTTCATTGTTTTGGCCTTCGAGTGTGTATCCGTTGATATCTTATATGCTTTTATATAGAGTGATGTGGTTTTCGGTTGATTAACCGTGTCTAACTATGTCGGATATATACTCGAGAGTCAAAAAATGATAATATTCTGTTGTTATCGCCCTAATGATGAGATAATGATGGCGACCTAAGGTGTGTATAAATTATTATACATACTGCAGAGACTGATATATAAATTCAGTGTCCTAGGAATTGGAGAATGGTTGCAAAGTTTGATAATTTTATTCCTATTTAAAATGAAGGCAAGAAATACAAACAAAATGAAGTGTGTGTGTGTGTCAGAAACTGTTAGAAAGATTTTAATCAGAATAACCTCCTTGGCCTTTTGGCTAAGAACAAAGTGTAGTATTTGTTCTGATACCACACTTCACCTTTTTCTGTCCTCGGTCAATAGGGGAGAAATCCTTTTAGACTGAGACAATTTTAATTTTCATTCCTATTCAGAGTGACCCTTTTTGAGGAGCTGGATTTTCCCCACATTAAAAACCGACTTTGTGTCTAACTCTATCTTCATGAAGAGACAAGTAAAGAGGAACCTAGGGATACATGTGTCTATAAAAAAAAAAAAAAAAAAAAAACAGAAAATGTTTATTCATTATAATAAAAAGGCTTGCAGTTTAAATAGATTCATAATAGAAATTGTTAATGAAAAATCTTTTTTTTAAAGCAATGCAGGTTTTCTGCTATCATTTAAAAGTAATTAAATAGCATATGGAGTATTAGATAATTCAACTAAATGTTGACCATCTGGATTGGTGCATCTACCACTAGTCTCACTAATAGATAGGGTCAAAAAAAAAAAAAAAAAAAAAGTCTCAAATCTAATAGATCCTGTGATATCGGCCAATCTCAAACGTCTGTCTCATCGCTGCAATGTCGCATCCCTGTGCCTATTTTACAAGTACTTTAATGGAATGTGCTCTGATGAACTCATAGCACTTGTGCTCCCTTAACGTACATACTACAAACTAACCTGACAAGCAGCAAAATCTCACCTCTTTACTGTTGAGATCCCTAGATGCCGAAAAGCCTTCTACTCTAATAGTTTATTCCCTCAACTTTGACTTTGGTATTCCCTCCCCGTTTCTTGCTTCCCTAACTGTACTAACCTACAGAAGTTTAAATGTAATGCGAACAACTTGCTGCTCAACTCCCCAGCCGCCTACCAGACAATCTTAAATATGTCCCAAGTGGCAATATGTCTTGTTTGGAGCGTGTTAGATGAAATATTCCAGATTAAATATAATGAGATGTGCTAAGAATTTGAGTAAATTCATTACTTTAAGAGTCTGACTAAAGAAAAAGGAAATAGTTCAATTAAGAGAGACTATTAAAACATGTCTATCCTCTATAAAAGAAAAAGGCTAAATATCTAAATTATTAGTAGTAGCAGCAAAAAAAAAAAAAAAAAAAAAAAAAGAGAGGTTTTCTATGGTAGATGTTGGACCCTTTAACATATTGGAGTCTAGAGTTGGGGCTACTCAACGCCACAACCTTGTTAAACAAGTGACTTCATAAAACAACTAATATAAAAAGAACAAAAGCAAATACATGTACGAACAAAATGAGACTGAAACTATTAAAATCGATGTAATTGCTATGTATTGTGTAAGTGTTGCTATACAAGGGAATTTTGTTGTTCTTTTCTAGATTTATGCATTAACATAACATTATGCAGTAATAAGGTCAGTTAAACACCATGAAAATTATCTTTCAGTTTTAATCTATGCACTTTTTTTTTTGTTTAGTTTGGCTCTAGATTACAGATTAGCAGCATTTTTTTTTTTTAAGTAAACAATCTAATAATAATATAAAAAAATTCTTTTTTTCTCTCTTTTCACAAGAGAAATCTTACTTTTTTGTTATTCTCAGAAACTGTGCCATTTAGTAATGTGATTTTTTACGTTCAACTTATATTTGAAAAGATGCCAAATGCATGGGTGATCCAGTGAAGATAATAGTTTGCTAGCCTAGGTTGCTATTTAGTTATCGGAAATTTAAAGAGAGCAGGTGCTACCCGCAAGGGATGGTTTACTTTAAGCAGTGCTTTTGAGATATATTTAGCTTTTTTTTATCTTCTCTTTAATTAAATGTTAGAAATAACCACATAGCCACTTTTAACAGCAACAATATATTCTTTATCTCTATGTGTGCATTAATCACATTCGAAGTTAAATTATTTCAAATGTCCACTCTTTTGAAAAAAAAAGTTATATTTCGTATCTTCTAACATAAATTTAGCTTGTGAGATTTTAACAGTTGGACCTAAATAGCATTTAAACTGACATATCAATCTTTGATTCTAACTAGTCAATTTTCAATTGTACCATATTTACAGTTTATAAAAAAAAAGGTTATGTAGGCATGCCCAGACAACTGGTAGTATAAAAATATTTGTCAGTTATGACTGAAAAATCTAAATTGGTAATGAAAACTTATAATTTGAATTGAATAATATATATATTATTCAATTCAAATTTATATATATATATATTATTCAATTCAAATTTATATATATATATATATTATTCAATTCAAATTTATATATATATATATATATATATATATATATATTATTCAATTCAAATTTATATATATATATATATATATATATATATATATATATATTATTCAATTCAAATTTATATGTATATATATATATATATATATTATTCAATTCAAATTTATATGTATATATATATATATTATTCAATTCAAATTTATATATATATATATATATATTATTCAATTCAAATTTATATATATATATATATATATATTATTCAATTCAAATTTATATATATATATATATATATATATTATTCAATTCAAATTTATATATATATATATATATATATTATTCAATTCAAATTTATATATATATATATATATATTATTCAATTCAAATTTATATATATATATATATATATTATTCAATTCAAATTTATATATATATATATATATATATTATTCAATTCAAATTTATATATATATATATATATATATATTATTCAATTCAAATTTATATATATATATATATATATATTATTCAATTCAAATTTATATATATATATATATATTATTCAATTCAAATTTATATATATATATATATATATATATTATTCAATTCAAATTTATATATATATATATATATATATATATTATTCAATTCAAATTTATATATATATATATATATATATATATTATTCAATTCAAATTTATATATATATATATATATATATATATATATATATATATATATATATATAAGAGCCATCTTCCTTACGTGTCAAATTTTAGTTCATTTTCTGCATGTAAAACAAATAAAAATTTAAAACTAAAATGTATCCTAAATGGTTTTCTTCAGCAAAAGGTGGGATTTTAATGACTTTCACAGAACTTTCTTAATGAGGCTTGACATAAGAGGAAATTAAAAAGCCTAAAGTAAAAGTCCCAAGGGGAATTCGTTAGTTAAATTAGGTTTTAAAATATGCACATCGAGCATGGGGAGGATAAAATATTACTTTGCAACAAGAAAAAGATTTGCGGGAATAAAGAGTAAGAAATATATTACTTACAAATATTTATTTATTATATATAAATAAAAGACGTTTACAAATGATTCTAATAACCTATAATTGTTATCCATCTCTTCTGAACACGAACCCAGTTTAATCATACTAAATCAGCAATGCCACTAAAAGATATAGGTATAGAAAGTTCAAAACGGTGAATGTCAGGAAGTCAGCAGGCAAAACAAACAATAAAAAGTGAAAAAAAGACGATAGAACATTCAAAGTTTGTGTATATATACCATCATCACTACTTGTTTAGTTTTATTAGACTGGGCTTATATTCAGGAGATATAGATAAAAGTACAAGATTACAGGTTATTAGGGTCATTTATAAAGCATTTTGACGTTCATAAATAAATGCTTTATTCAATAAATGCGGAAAGAAAATAGGATATTCAGTTTTCTACGAGTTACCCCCCCCCAAATAGGCTGATATTCATTTTTTTTTTTTTTTTTTTTTTACACAATTTAAGGGGAAAAAAATTGCAATGATAACTATAAGACTATTCCATTACTTTCACTTGGGAAAGGTATAATAAATCCATCTGTTCACCTTCCTCCACTAAAATAGAATAAACTATACTCTCAAGCCTTGACATGACATAGAAGGAAAATCCCAAAATCATATCAGTGTTGTCAATTCAGGCTGAATTTCCAAAAATGAAAAAACAGAATTACTTAGAGAGATATGGTACACAACATAAGTATATTAACACTCTGGTTCTTGTTAGATCACTGAAGTTATGGCCAATACCAGATGGGTGACCATTTGAGAAAACAAGGCACTGTATGATGGAGGGATGATGGCATGTTTCAGGAAAGAACAAAAAAAATGACGTTGATACCCTCCCCTCTAACCTGGATATATATGCTACTGGAGACTGAATTTAATATTTCCGAGAAACCTCCTCCTTGAAAGGGGAGCTGCCTCAACCAGCCCAGTATGAACACTGCACCAGAACCAGTACAGATATGGTTGCCAACATTTGTGAAGAGAAAGCTAAAAGAATTTAAAGAAAAATAATCTGCATTAACTGACTAGAACATACCGTGAGATATGAATAAATTAATATAAGAGTTAAGGTGATAGGAAGAGATGGAAACTTCTATAATTCATATATATCTTTTGATACAGATTTCAAATATTGTCCACTTGTTACTTGGGTAGGCAGGCATCTTCTTCATGAAGGAGATAATGATTTGAACTTTAACTATATTACATTTAAGAATTGCTTTTGGGTAATCCGAAGTGCACTGACTTACAATAAAGAACCTTAGATCGAGACTAGCTTTACTAAAATATCTTGTCAGCAACTGACCTTCAACTATTTGAGGGCTTCGTATCATCCTTTGCGTCTCCATTCAAATGGGGGGCGATTGGGGGGGGGGGGTGAATTACTGTCGAAAGGAAAAATGTGCTGACTCACCCATATAAAGATAGCCTTGTGTCACATCTTACCTGCATGCGATAATTTATAAATAGCTTAGATCAAACTTAACGATCCTCTCTGTCACATGATTTCACTAAGAGACCATCAATTCTTGATAAGGTGCTTAAGTTCACTCCCAAGCTTATTCATTCTTAACCAGTTACACCTGACAAATCATATTTACATTAAAAGTTTTTTTTAGTTTTTTTATTGTCAAATAATACTTAAAAAAATTTTTTTTTAACGGTATTAAACTGAGAACTTAATATAAAAATAGGTCACTGTACACAAAAAAAATTATTTCAAACAAAAACTTAAGGTTATTCACTAAAGTTTTTTCTTATACAGAAAATTTTATAACAATTTTCTTAATTGATGCAAACGTAATTAGCGAGAAGTAGCATCATTGTCATGAAAGAAAAGAAAAAAAAACTAGTTAATATCTATGAAAGAGTTTGGATTGTAATCTGTTTTTAAATATTTTTGATTTCCCTATTACTAAATTAAATAATCAAAAATAAAATAGAAAAAAATAATAATACTAGTTAAGAACTTATAGTCTCTAATGATTAGCAAGTTGAAAGGAGGACGAGGGGGTGTATTAACATTTTTTATGATTCGGTTATGATTTTTATGTATGCCTCTATGGGCATCTTTAAAAATGATATAAATAAAATAAATTCTATAAAGATTGTAACGACTCTACACGGATCGGTTAACGTTTCTACATTCTTCATGTATCAACAGGACTCCAAATGAATGTTGTAGTTAAAAAGCCAAAGCAAACCCTCCCCAAATGCTTGGATTTATTGTTTTTATAAAAAAAAGCTCCACATGTGTAATGAGCACTTTTGAGAATATTGCTTTTTTTTTGTTCATGTTAGTAATATACTTGAAGTGAATCAATTAATCCTCAATATCAAAAATATTTTCATTATTTTTTCTACCTCCTCTTTCCATCACTAATAGCTTTCAATGGTTCCAGATTTAAAAATCAAATCTCATCTGAAATCCCCAATACTGTCTATACAATCTATTCTTTATACCAAAATCGGTCAATGTTAATTTTTGAAACTATTTACACTAGTTACATTCTCCAGCAACTTGTGTTTCAATAATTAATTATTCTTCCTGTAAAAAAATCTTAGTGTTTATTGTTGGTGAGTGATTAGATTTCTTATTCTCTTTGAAATTGTAAAACAAAAACATTGTCGAAAAATGAAAATTGATTCCTCCTCACTCTGAAAATACATTTATCATAAATTATGAAATAAATAAATAAATAAATAAAATAATAATAATCCAAGTAGAAAGTAAATTCTGGATTTATTTTTGGCAACTTCATAACTGTCCCTTTCCTTATTTTGATCTTCAGTCCTTACATTCCATGAGCAATGTTTCTAACAAAGGGGGAAGCATTGCTGTTTTCTCGGTTGGAATCTATGTATTTAACATTTATTGTTAGCTAGCTTTTGACCTTGAAATAATATATTTTATTGCCTTACATTAGGTGGCGTCATGCCTTGTCTGGAGTGATTTTCATTAATAAAAAACACACTTGTATTTGTTCAAAAAATATTTTTGACAAGAAAATCAAATTTAAAGTTTTGCATTTCATCTTGATCCTTTTCCAATAATTTAGAAAGTCAAGACATGGCCTTTTCATTTTCTTGTATTTTATGTATAAAATACATGAAAAAAGAAATTACTGACCAAACAAAATTAATAATTGTATGCATGAACTAATTCGTATATTTGGTTCAACGATTAGAATTTTGTAGTTTTCATATAAATGGTAGTACTTATCCGATTGAAAAAAAATTAAACTCGTTTCCAGAATTTTTAATTAAAGTTTTACAAAAATTAAATACTGTGAAAATTAAAGTTTTCTTTTAATTAAAACGTTAAAATTAAAAGTTAAAAATATATTAAACTAATGTATTATTTTTTTAAATTTTTGTCAAACCATAAAACGTCAAAGCTAACGATGCAAGAAAAAGCAAAAGAATTCAATAAAAAAAATAAAAAAAAGCTAATAAACTCGATTGGATTCTCTACTCACATTTTACAAAAATAAAAAAAAAATTAAAAAAAAAAAACATGTTATAGGTACGTATAAATTTAATTTAAATTTAAGGAATTTACTTTTTGAAATTGTTAACTTAAAATATTTATCGTACTTCATTTTATACCTATTTGTATTTGGTTTGAAGTTTTAATATGATCAATTGTCAATCTCTCCATAGAAGATTTTAATGTGTAAGTTAAATGTTTTTTTCAGTAATTTCCACTTAATCATTTCACAAAATCTATCTTATATAATTAAAATTAGAAAAAAAACGGATATTTAAAACAATATTATTTTAATCAATAATTCAATTTCTTTAAAAAATTTTTTTTTTTTTAAAGTGATTAATCATCCATTTTTGCGAAAGCAATGGCAACTATGACTATTCAAAACCACCAATGACACAGCATATTTTTCCTGGATACATTATTCAGCAAAAGTAGCCTATCTATTTTATTTCGGTTTAATGATCCGTCGTGAAAGACGGAATTTCAGCAAATGATGGGTTCAGTTAAAATTGACAATAGATTTATGAAAGAAAGTCTAATAAATAAATGAAATATATTTCAAGTCTGCTGCAGAAGATTCTATCAACAAATTCTACATTGTGAGAATAGATTTAGGAATGGCTAAATGTATTCAAGAGAATTGAAATTAATGTTAATGCTTGAACTAGCATCTGATTGTTGTTACAGCTCTGATAGTGGATTACTCTGCACAGCAAAAATCTAATTTTAATAAGCCAAAGAATTTCTGCATTATTATTCCTTAAGAAAATTAGTAAAATCAAGGCCTTTTTTTTTCATCTTCTGATTTGTTGAATCTAGCTGAACATAGAACTAAGCTTTAGTCGAGCAGCAGCAGCAGCAGTTGTATATGAAGAGGACAGTTGGCAAAGAGAAGTGTGATGATTTCCATTTCTTTTTTTCTTTCTTTCTTCCTTGTACTGTAGAGGTGTAATGAGGAAGGCGAAAGAGAATTTTACCAATAGTGTTACCAAGGAAACAAGCATAGATTCAGCAAGAGTTGCTGCTGCTGTAGCAGTTCTATGTAGCTCTATCGATCTGTCAGTCAGTCAGTATGAGACAAGGGAACAGAGGAGGAGGAGGAGGAAGGGGGGGGAGACCAGGCAGTGATGTCATTCCTCTTCTCTTCTGTGCTACCCTACTCAATGAATGAATGTCGTCAACTATGCAGCAGAGATGGAAAGAGAAAGGGAAATTGCAAAAAAGAGAGAGAGAGAGAGAAAAAAACAGGTTGTTGTTGTTGTTGCTGAAGGTATAACCCTTCTGTCTTTCTCAAATGCTAGAAAAGGTACTTCAGTAGCAGTGGTTCGAAATATAGTCTTCCGAACAGCGGTGACTATCAAAGTATTTACTACTATGACTACTTCTACTAGTAGTTAAGTGGCAATAGTTGCAGCATGGAAAGAAAGCGGTAGAAACAGAAGTATTACTAATGATAGTAAAAAAAAAAAAAATAAATAAATAATAATTACTAATATTTAGAATTAACAGTTAAATCTTTCAAAAGATAATCGTCGGCCAATGCACTCGCATCAATATGTCAAAACATAAAATATGGCTACTGCAGACGAAAGCAACGCATAGATTGTTCACTGCCTTCATAGGAACTATGTTAATGTGCATGATTATATATATATATATATATATATATATATATATATATATATATATATATATATATGTGTGTGTGTGTGTGTGTGTGTGTGTGTGTATGATTAGCAAATTGTTTAGACAATATTGAGAGGATAATATAAGTGACTAGAGAAATTCTTGATGAAAAATCTTACAAATTGAATATACGCAATATGCAGACCGACTGCATGAATATTCAAGTTATATAAAAAGTAGCCTATATTTAAGGAAATTTATTGCTATAGTTATTATCAAAAGAAATATTTAAACATCTGATTAGATAATATGGAATATTTTTATATATAATTTTTTTTTATTTTTACGATCTGTTATTTATCATTTATTTTGTAAAGACCGAAAAAACTAAAGTTAGAATAATTTTGTGTTGTTACACCAAAGACGCTTAAATGAAACAAAAAATCTTACCAATTTTATGCGTGCGTGTGTGCGTGTGTGGAAGACTAACATGAGGTAATCTAATAACGATAAGATACTTGTTAAAATAATCGAAGACTTGTTGGTCTCACCAACAAACAAAATAAACCAAAATACGGTTTGAAATTTAAAATACTTCAAAGATAAAAGAAGCAAATAATATTAATGAGTTTTGCAGACATAACTAAATCCAAGACATTTAATGGCACAAAAAAGACGCTTGTAAATTATGATATATTATAATAAAGTACTGGAATGGATTTACGATGGGTTAAGAAAGCATAGAAGCAGGTAATGCAGCAGTTCATAGAAAGGAACCTGTAACAGTTCAAGTGAAACGACAGCAGTGGCAGCTCCAAGTTTTTCGATCAATGTGAACAATATAGCGATTTAGAATGGAATAAACGGTCATTATTCTTGCAAATACACATCTTCAAGCGTTATGAAAACGTACAAGAAGAACCTGTGCCTTCTTGCTTTAGGAGAATTACAGAGCTAATAATTTTCGTTAAGAAAGAATTAAGTACACCATTTAAAAGGTTTATTTGCATTTGGTTAGGGTTGGTGCGCGAAATAAAAGAGGTATCTTAAGGAAAGATATTTGTGATAAGCAATAGCAGTTGCTGCGTCTGGTATTGGTGACAGATGAAGAGGAAGACATTTTAAGCAGAGAATTTTAAACATTTGCCTATGATAAAATCTTGCAATACAGCTGAAGGACGAAATAACCCCGGTTGTATAATATATATATATATATATATATATATATATATATATATATATATATATATATATATATATATATATATAAAATGAAAATATATATATATATATATATATATATATATATATATATAAAATGAAAATATATATATATATATATATATATATATATATATATATATATATATAAAATGAAAATTACAATTGAATTTACCAAAATGATCAAAGATGGTAAAATTAAAATAAATTATAAATATTAAATTAATATTTATAAAATTATCTCAACCAGATATAAAAGCTCGATTCATATATATATATATATATATATATATATATATATATATATATATATATATATATTCGGGAAGCATATTTTAAAGGATACTAGAAAATATTGATCTGCCAATATGTTTATTATATATAGAAAAAATGGATGTTGTGAAAATAACTTGCATGTTTATCAAAGTAAAACCCATTAGTTTTTTTTTTTATCAAATTCAAAAAGAAAAGAATTAAAATCAAGAAACTAGCATAAAGACACTAGCTTTCAGATACACCAATTCTTGGCAAAAATGAAATAGTAAGAGTTTTTTTATATCCGCAGAGGAATAATAAAATATTAGCAAGAAAGATTATTCATCTGCCTCTCTATGGATTAATAGGTTAAATGGAAAGATGTTTCTACTATTTTGGAGGTGTTGTAGCAAAGATCGCATGTCAAAATTATAAAAAAAATACAATAACTTTACTTTTCATTTCGGCATTCAAAATTAGAAAAGTTTAGAGTAGAATTCATTTCAAACAGCTTGGTTACACGCATAATATAATATCAATTTGAATAATTTCTAAATCAATGACACAGGAATGTAAAAATTTCCCAAACAATATTCTTTGTCTAGATTTGGTTTTCTGTTAAATCAGGAGGTGATAGTGGTTGAAGATGATAATGATGCAGACTGACGACCTGGCTGTGCTAAGTTCAAATCGAGCCAGTTCCATAACACCATTTCTTAGCATCCTTTACATGGTCCTTCCAGTAAATATTGATTCTAGAAGGAATTGTGGGAAATCAATGCCAACAAGAGAAATTGGTCCAAAAAAGTACCATGTTGATTCATACAAATTTACTTGGTGCTAAATTACTCCTTTTCAGGTTATTTAATGCTGAAACGTTATTATAAATGAAAACGTCTTGCTATTTTACTCAAAGCTGGAGGATAGGTGCGTTAATACCTTTCCCTAACAGTATAAAGGTGTAAATGATAATGGATCAGACAAGATTTGAACTCGCCACAGCCAATTTCATAGTCTGTGACGATATCTATTAGGCCAATCACTATTCCTTCACTCTCAAAGTCAATAAAAAAAATAAATAAATAAATACATTTATTAAAACAGTATTTTACAACTAATAGAATTTCACTTGTCAAGTCAAATTGCAATATTTTGACTATTAGAACATGTCAAAATCATTTTTTTTTCACCAACAATTTTGCTAATGCAAAATTAAACCTTCATCTGAGAGAGAGAGAGAGAGAGAGAGAGAGAGAGAGAGAGAGAGAGAGAGAGAGAGAGAGAGAGAGAAACGAGTTATAGAGTAAATAAAATTAGCAAAAAACAAAAAAACTAATGAGTAAAACTAATTCAAAAAGAAAATTCATTTTGAACAAATTAACTTAGGTTTAAAAAAAAATAATAAAAATTGGCAAATCTAAAGACATTTCAACAACAGCTTATTTTTTTTTTTTCAAAAATGTTTTAAATTTCACATCTCTATAAATAACTGCCTGTACAGGGAAATGCTAAAATTGTTAATCTATCATTTCCTTACAACCATCAGTTCAAAATCATACATTTGTTTTTTTTTTCCTAAACTTGCTTTGGATCTATCCAGAACAAATTATGAAAATTATCAGGTTTAAATTCATGTTTATACATAAACACTAAAATTAAAAATAATTACCCTGAAACAGAAGAGTGTGGTACAAGGTTTACGTCCCCTTACGAAGATTTAACTCAAGATATGTGATTTTGATTCTAGAAAATGTCTAAAGCTTATGGAATCTTAAGAAATTGAAATTTAGAGAATCTAAATTGATGTTTAATGAGAATAAGTCAAATTTAATGCAAAACTGAAATATTTGAATTTTTAAATGGGGGTTGTGTCTTAGTATAATAGTTAGAGTATTTGGCCTAATGGTTAAAGTTGTACCGAAAACTAAAAAAATGGGACTTGATGTTTCCTTGCTAAACACTCCGCAATATAAGATAAGAATCAAGAGTAAAAGGAGTAATCCTAGGAAAGAACTTGGACTCTCTCCTGCATCTCAGTGTAGTAACCCAAGAAAAGAGTTGCTTCAAGTTATTTCAACTATAACTACCATTTTATTTTATTTTTTTTATGTCAAACATAAAATAGATTGTAAGTAGTATTGTAGTATTAATGCATAGTACCTCAGGGGTCCATCCTGGGCTCAACTCTTTTCCTGATCTACATTAATGATCTTCCAAATCACATCCTAACATCATTCGTAGACATATATGCTGATGACACTACTATCTATGGTAGCGCATCTAAGACTGTAAACGACCAAGTTCTCTCTGATTCTCTCTCCTCTGATCTTGAGCAAGTGGTACAATGAGGAAAGAGGTGGCTTATTACTTTTAATGCATCTAAAACTAAGCTTCTCTCTTTACATCATCAACGCTCTGATCCCCATCTGGCATCAATTGAAATGAATGGCTTTTGTCTTGGGGAGGCCTCATGTTTTGACAAGCTTCTGGGCTTGACATTTACTCCTGATCTTAAATGGAACACATACATTAAATCCATTGCCAAGGCCGCTGGAAAAATGGTGGGATCCTTCTATCGATCCAGTAGATTGATCACTGCTGATGCAATTCTCTATCTATATAAGAGCCAGGAACGTCCAAGGATGGAGTACTGTTGCCACATCTGGGCAGGAGCTGCTAGAAAGGACTTATCTTGCCTTGATAGAGTTCAAAATAGACTTCGTAGTCTTGTAGGGGATGTCTTTTTCTCTTCCCTGCAACATCTTTCTTACAGAAGAGATGTTGCGAGTTTGTCTCTGCTTTATCGTTATTTTCATGGCAGGTACTTGGCTGAGCTCCATTCTATGGTCCCCCCCCTCACCAAACTTTCACAAGAAACACCTGTCTAACAGAAAACACTATCACTAGTTTCCCCCCACTCTTTATCTGTGCCTAAACCTAAGCATAGATTCCATGAGCCAAGCTTCTTTCTTAGAATTGCACGCCTATGGAATTGTCTTCAGTTTTTCTGCTTTCCAGCTGACTACAATATGGTTGTCTTCAAGTCTAACGTAAACAAGTTTTTGATGAGCCGTTTCATATAAGTTAACAAATTTACCGAATCTCCATTACTAATGGTTACTATATTGTCCAATTTCTACTGTACACGCTTAACCCTTATCCTCGAGTGGCTCTTTGTCTTGATAAGTGGTTATGCCTACGTAAAAAAAAAAGGGGAGCGGGGAGAATAAAAATAATGTTTTCTTAATGAAGCTAGTTGCAACTATTGCAATCACTAAATATATTTTTTACTTATATTGTACAGTTCACTGAAAATCAATGTGATCTCATTTATGTTTTATGATATCAACTGTTTTATTTATTTATTTTAAAATTATATCTATCTATATCTATCTATATATATATATATATATAGATATTAAAAAAAAAAAAAAAAAAGCTAATAAGAGGTCAAAATTAAAAAATTGGGACTTGGCAAACAAAGTTGACTTAATCTGTATCGTCTATGCATGAGCAAATATACATTTATACACTATTTATACATTTAACTGGACCGACTATTTCCCTAGATGAGTTTGTAATTAAAGGATACTCTAACTTAACATCAAAATCTGACCCTCGAGATCGCCATGGGCATAGAATATGTGCCTACATTAAAGATGGCTTCCCATGTGGTAGGGACATTTCCAGAGAAGCCCTTAAATTATCCTATATGTGTTTTGTGTTGCACTTGCTCACACCACTACGTTTATATTTGCCCTCTATCGCTTTCACAACAGCAAAGTTATTATCTTTAAGAGCATATCTAAGAAAATTGACCACATCCTGTCTGCTCATCCTTTGGCTAACATTCACGTCTGGAGATTTCAATGTTCACAGTGTAAAATGGTTTGCCCACTCAAACAAGACAGATGATGAGGGGAGGTTCTGTCATGATTTCCCCATTGCTTATGACCTAACTCAGATTGTTCACAAACCCACCTGTTTGGCCGACACTGACGGTCAGTATGCAAGTCTCCTAGACCTTTTTCTCACCAATTGCCTCGAGCCATGTTCATCTGTTCTGTCTCCACTGGGATTTTCCGAAGACTCGGTTATATAAGTTAAGATAAAAACAAAATGTAGTAAGTCCTCAGATGTACCTCTCCATCGTACACTATATCGATACTCTTTGGCTGATTAAGATAATTTCTGTACATTTATATCAGATCTACCTCTGTGTTCCATGTTAAAAAAGAATGTGTCCTCTATAGTATCAGACCTGACAGAATGGTTAATTGTAGGTATAGACCACTTCATACCCTTCAAAAAATTCCAGTAAAAACCTAACAGCCAGATGTGAACCTCTCCAGAATGTGCTGCTGCCATTGGCACAGAAATCATTTGTTCCATTGCTCCCAATGTAATAGATGTACTGCAACTACAGTCGCTTTTAGGACTGCCAGCAACCACTGTAAAAGAGTGATAAAGAAGGTGAGAGAGTTGTATGCTCAGTCCGTTAAGTCCAAAGTGGCAAATAGCAAACAGGATCCTGACCAGAAGTGTGTGCTCTATCTCAACCATCATCAATGAACCTGAGGTAATCTCGTCAACATCAGACAAAGCTAAACTCTTTGCCAAGAACTTTCTAGCTAATTCTACTCTATGTGATCAAGCCCCTCCTCCGTATTTCCTCCTGTATCTGAAAACCCGCTATGCAACATACAAATATCTGTGCATGATGTTGCCAAGCTAATCAAAAACCTTGATTCCAGTAAAGCAACTGGTCCTGATGGCATTTCAATTATAGTGCTGAAAAAGCTTCAACCAGAACTAGCTCCCATACTTACAAAGCTGTTTAAGCATTAAGGAGAATTGCTTCCCATCGCCCTGGAAAACCTCACCAGTATATCCTGTATTTAAGAATTCTGGTGATCGGTCATCTTCCTCTCAGTACAGACCAATTAGTCTCCTGTGCGTCATGAGTAAGTTGCTGGAATCTGTTAAATAGAGAAGTAGTCAACTACCTCAGCAAAAATAACTTTCTTAGTGACATGCAATATTGTTTCCGTGTTGCTAGATATACAGCAGATGTGGTAACGGTTATATCTCATGATTAGCAAATCTCTCGACAGAGGCAACCTTTCTAGGACAATTGCTCTTGACATATCAAAGGCATTTGATAGGGTATGGCATTAAGGTCTCCTCCACAAGATCTCCAGCTACGGTATAGCTGGAAATATCTTCTCAATTATTAAATCATTTCTCTCTGATAGGTTCATAAGAGTAGACATTGATGGGTAGAAATCAGAAGCTCATAGTATTAATGCTGGCGTCCCTCAAGGGTCCATCCTGGACTCAACTTTCATCCTGTTCTACGTAAATGATCCACAAAATCATATCCTAAGATCATTCAAAGACATTTATGCTGATTACACCACCATCTATGACAACACATCAAATTCTGATTATCTCTCCTCTGATCTTGAGCACGTGGTATAATGGGGAAAGAGGTGGCTGGTTAATTTTAATGCATATAAAACTAAGCTTCTATCTTTACATCAACGCTCTTACCCCACTGTCTGGCATCAATTAAAATGAATGGCTTTCATCTTGAGGAAGCTCCATGTTTTGACAAGCATATGGGTCTGATCTTAACTCCTGATCTGAAATAGAACACGTACATCAAATCTGTTGCCAAGGTCGCTGGAAAAATGATGGAATCCTTCTACCACTTCAGTAGATATCTCACTGCTGATGCAATTCTCTATCTAAGAGCCAGGTATGTCCAACGATGGAGTACTGTTGCCACATCTGGGCAGGAGCTGCTAGAAGCAGCTTACCCTGCCTTGACAGAGTTCAAAATAGGTTTAGTAGCCTAGTGAGGGATGCCCTTTTCTCTTCTCTGCAACCTCTTTCCTACAGAAGAGACGTTGCGAGCCTGTCTCTGCTTTATCGTTAGTTTCATGGCAAGTGCTTGTCTAAGCTCCCAATCTATGCCCCCTCCCTGGCCTGACTTAAAAAAAAAAAAAAAAAACACTCATCTAGCTGAAACCATCAATAATTTCCCCCACTTTTTATCTGTGCCTAAACCTAAACGTAGATTCCATGAACAAAGCTTCTTTTTAGAATTGCACGCCTGTGAAACTCTTCCATTTGCCTGCTTTATAGCTGATTACAATATGGTCGTCTTCAAGTCCAACGTAAACAATTTCTTCAGGAGCCATCTACTCACATAATCCGATTTACAAAATTTTCACTACTAACAATTACCAAGATATTGTCCCATTGACTACTACACACTCATTAACCCTTATCCTCGAGTAGCCTCCAAGCCTTGATAAGTGGTGACTCGTACGTCAAAGAAAGAAAGAAAAAAATTTAAAAAAAACAGTTTTGATATGGTAGCAATACTGCTGGAGAGCTAAATGTTTTGGTTTTGATTCTAGCTGATGGCATCCAAGTCATATATATATATATATATTTTAAACTTTTGAAATCATTACTATATATTAGGTACAATATAATAATCAATAGCGAATTGGCTCTATAATAATATGAAATCTACATAAATTAAAATATCATATTTAAGTGTATTTTACAACCGGGCAACATCGGATGGTCGTTAGTATCCAATTAACTTGTCTCTGATACTGTTTATTATATTTTTATTTGCGAATCTGAATCATAATTTAACAAAGGCAAAACCCATGATCATGTGAAGAATAACCTATTAAAATGAATCTTTGTTTACAGATGACATTCTACCTGAGAAAAAAGTATAAAGGAATCTTGTCAGTTTATGTAAGACTAGCTGGGGGAAGAGCTTGCCTGGTCATAAAATATGCTTATTTTAATTCATGCAGATTTCCTATTTATTATTACAGAGCCAATTCTCTATTGAATATTGTATTGTATGTAGTACTGATTTCAAAAGCTTAAAAAAAAATAAATAAATAATGACCTGGGTGCCATCAGCTAGAATCAAAACCCAAACATTTAGCGCTCCAACAGCATTCTTTACCATTTGAGCTATCAACAGATAGATAAGAAAAATATAAAATATAAACCACTTCAAGTTATGAATGAATTTGCACACGTGCAAAAGTAATAGAAATATGTCGGCAAGTTGAAATTAACGTTTTGTATTTCGCCTTGCTGACATTTCTATATGCGTTATTCATCCATCCAAACCAAGATTTTACTTGTTATAAACAATCCTTGGTGTATGATTACTATTTCCTGTTAATTTTGGTGTTATGCGACCAGTAGTTTAAGAGTTTATCGGTTAAATATTTTCAAAGACACACAAACATACATCTACCGTTTTCATATTTGGATTCATTGGACTACTGTTCTCATATTGAGTGTCATTTTCACAACGTTTCAGTCGCTGTAACCCCCGACCTTCAGGTGTATCTTGTTCAACTCTGGAATGTTTCTGTTGAACTCCGAATTTGGACAGAATTTCAAACGGACCCTTTTACTTCACGGGAGTAGCATAGTCTTGTTCTGTCAGCTATGACTGGATAACATTTACTGTTTTATTTCTATAGAAAAAGTGCAATAGTCATTTTTATTAAAATACAAGGTTATGTTGAAGGGATTCATCATAAGAAATCTGAATATTGATCTTTTTTTAACTAAGGAGTCACCACTTATCAAGGCCAAAAGCTACTTGAAGAGGTTTAACAAGATTATCAGTTGAATAATGAACAACACCATGAGAGGATTGAAAACAATGAATGAAAGTGATAACATTTTATTATTTAAAACTACTAAACATGTATTTGTTAACATTGGATCTAAAGACTACCATGTTGAAGTCTGCAGAGAAACAATTTTGTGGCAATGTGTTCCACACACAAGTTTTTTGAAAGAAACTCTGTTCATGGAAATTTCCTTTGGTTTTAGACACACACAGAAAAGAAAGTTCTTCAGTTATGTAGAGGGATACGTTCATGCTGAGTGTTTTACGAGAAAAAAAAACAAATTGAAGCTCAGTCGAGTACCTACTATGTAAATAATAATATAGTAGAGAAAGTGACCATGGTTCTAAAGAGATATATAGTTGGTCAACAATGGTGGATTTTATAGAGGCATCCAAACCTCTGTAAGAGGCTCTGTCTATTGTCCTTCCCGGTTGAGTTTGAAATAGCAATTTTAGATATATCTATACATCGCTGGTCGATCTGTTATGCTTAAGTTAGAAAAATATTTTCATTGTTAAATGTGCAGATTGAATGGACGTAAGATACATCTTAAGATGCCAAGATACGTCCATTCAATCTGCACAGTTAAGCATCTTAAAACGTATCTTAGCATTTTTGCTGACAATTAAAACCCTCCAATTTCAAAGTTCCATTTATTTTTTTTTAGATTTTAACATTAAAATAAAGTCAAAAGATGAAAATGTTAAAAAGTCAAAAACTCGTATTAGCTCCTTATTGGAAAATGGAAAATTCAATTTTTCAAAATTAACTTAAAATATTAGGAAGTACTTAATATCTGTAAAATATATTAAATTAATTACTCTTTAATTACCCACCCTTATAGTTTTATGTAGCATGGTTTATAAAGATTGATAATGAGAATATCTCAAAAATCAGATGTTTACCCCTCCCTCTAAAAAATAATAAATATAAAGAAGATGGAGTTGGTTCTAGAAGCTGCATTCTCTTGGTCATTACCTTTGGTCAGATATAAAAATAGCAATAGTGGCCCCTCAGGTGATTTGTGATATCCATCATCTCGGCAGAGGTAGTAATGCTTGAGAAGATCCACCTCCTAAGACAGCAAAAACATCTCATTTTGACAAAGCAAATCCTGATAATAAAGTCAGCCTCTATGTTGCCAAAATGATGCCAAGATGAACTTTTTCTGGTATGATAAACTTCCATGGCTTATTCTTATTTTTGTTAAAATCTATTTTTAATTCTAACATATTAAGTTGTTGCATATGAATATTGATGAAGTAATTTATTTTAAATATAGAAGATGACAAAAAAAAAAAAAATTGTAAATATCAGACTAATTTTTTTTTTTGTTTGTTTTAAAGATATAAACTTTGTAGTTATTAGAATAAAGGCTTGACAAAAACAGTCGTTCGATAAAACAATGAATAAAAATAAATAAATGGATTGACCAAAGTCGTAACCGAGGGTGACTGAAAGGCTCACTTTTCATTAGTTTCTACACCGGCCCCCACTTCTTTCTCTGGATGGCTCCACTTACTCTTGATTCCTGACGTTATAATGCTGATTATTTCGCAAGGAGGCATCAAGTATCATTTTTTTAAGCTTTTGGTATAACTTGAACAAGGACAGAACACTGGTCACCAGAGCATTTTAACTAATTAGGCTTATCCAAATGGTTTGGTTAAAAAAAATAAATAAATAAAATAAATATGGAAAACAATTTTTTTTCATTTAAGTAAACGTAAAACATCTAATGTCAGATTTTTTTAAATTAATAATGCAAAGGAAAAATATTAACCAAGATATGAACTAACACCACAATCCTGTTTAATCATTCAATGCTTTCCTAGGAATAAACTCGCAATAGTATTAGTAAAGAGAACAATTTAGCACCACTCGCCTTCAAAAATAGCATAATTAAAATTAATTTAGACATTTAAAAAAAAAAAAAAAAAAAAAAAAAAAAGAAATAAACATTAATTGTTACAAATTTATCAAATTTCCACTTATGCTATCAGTAAAGGTAAATTGAGAAGAAAAAAAATAACATTTAACACTTTTCATTTGAAACTTTGACTTAGATCTTATAAAATTCCAAAAAATGAAAACTGATATATATATGTGTGTGTGTGTTAATAGAATAGATTCTGAAAAATTTATAACATTAATTATGATTTCAAATATTTAAATCGAGTTGTGGAATTAAACATTTAGGACATCCATTATATGTACACACATTTCTAAAAATCAATTTTCTTAGCAAAATTATATTTAAGTAAAATTACCAACAGGCAGATTTTCTTCATGAGGATATTAAAATTTATTAATTATAATCTTGGTAATTTTATATGAAGCATAACTGCAGCATTAAAACATTTCCTGGGTTTGAAATAATATCTATATATATGAATTCATCTCATTCAGAGTAATTCAAGAATTGTTTCAATCTATTTCCTTAAACTTGACCAATGAAAGTGACTCATCTGCATAATAACTGTCTTCTCCAATGCCATTATAAATGGTTTAGGCGTACACGATGTTCAGAGGGATAGATTGACTATTTCACTGAATACTGCTTCTGATGAATATCGAAAACATTTATTGGGTTTGTTTTTTTTTGGTCATGAGTAGCAGTAGTAGTTGATCTGAGTGTGAGAGAAAAAAAAACTCCTGCTTTCCTTTATGATCAATCAAAAAATAAAATATCAATCAGGATTAAATATTAAAATCTATTGAAAATACAATTTTTATTTAAGAACACAGATCAATATTTGCCATAAATGATCAATGAAACAGATTTAAGTAAGTAGCTTCTATTAAAGAAGCTGTTAATGTCAAAGAAATTGGGAAATGATTGGCTCTACTTTATATCAAAATAATAAATACAAAAAAGAAAGATAACTATTAAAAGTTCATCAGCTAAAAATATAGAAGCGATGGAGTATGGTTTTATAGCTACCGGCACAAACTGTGTACTAGAGCTAGAGCGAAAGTTCTGAGTTATTTCTATTTCTTACATCAAAAACTTCAAGAAACATAAATCCAGCTCTTTTCTCTCAGCTAAGAGTTAAATAGTAGGGTAGACTTCAGCGTTGAGAGAGCAATTAATCAATGAGAAGGAACACCGAAATGACACCATCTACCTTAACTATGATTTTAAGGGTAATTTTGCAAAGAAAATTATGATTACTGATGCCGACAACTTGTTTGGCACATAAAACAATATTCTAAATTAAATATAAGCAACAAAAACCTACTTTGGTATAAATAAACAATCTCCCTGGCTGAGCATAAATTGTATAAAAATGTATTTATTTTTAATTCCGTTTCTTTCTCAGAAATGATCAAATAAATTTTACTGAAAGCACATGATGCACCATATGGTGTCAATGAAACTTATACTATCGTTTCTGAGAACGAACGCAGATCATTTAAAATGTTCAATAAATTTTTTTTTTTTTAAATGAATACATCGTTTTTATACAATTTATGCTTTTTTGTGTGGTTTATATTTTTAGTAAAAGTACAATTTTTGTAAATACAATTTGGAAAATTAATTTACTCGAGTAGCTGGAAGTGAGAAAATTTAAATTTCCATCTCTAAGTATTCATGACTAACCAAAAATAAATTATCAACCTAGATTAAATATCGAAATCTATCAGAATTAATTTTTTTTATTTGCTAATAACATGGGGCAATATTTACCTCCTATGATTGAAACATTTAATTATATAGCTTGTACTAAACAAACAAACAAAAAACTATTGATCACAAAGATATAGAGGAAAATTAATCCCGGCAAACTTTACATTCATTCATCCAAAGTCACCTTTCCTTTTAAGTGGAAACTGGATTCAACCTTATAACTAAGTTTATTGTGGAAGGAGAAGGCAGATGAAGGGCAGGTAAATATACTTAAATAAGCTGTTCAAAAAGGAAAGAAAACTACTTTGTTGTTTCTTTTAATAAACTCATTTCTGTGAGAGCTTTAAAATTGTTTGATAATTTTCTAGTTTAGAAGATGTGTCCGGATATGCTATTGACATTAAGATGAATTATATATGTATTGGCATTAGGTGTTATTTTTATTAATCTATATATTAATAGAATAACGTGCGTGTTATTTATTTTGTGTCACGCTTACATTCGAGTGACTGTCGTTTAATTGTTATGGAACTTCTATTTCTCGTAGTAAATAATTTTACCAAGAATTCTTCATAAGTTTTGGTTTCAGTTTCGATTATAGCTGATGGTGCTCCAGTAATCTATTTTTTTATAAATAATTTTATCAAGAATTCTTCATAAGTTTTGGTTTCAATTATAGCTGAAGGAAATCAAGTTTTGGTTTCGTTTTTGATTCAAGCTGATGCACCTAAGTCATATGGATATATTTTTTTATTTTTGAAATTGCAACTTTATAATATATAAAAACTGATAAAACATTAACTTTATAATAATATATATGAAATCTGCAAGGATTAAAATATCGTATTTAAGCATACTTTACAACCAGTTTACGCAGGGCATCCCTGCTAGCTTAGATAAATACTTTTGCGGTTTCAACAATAAGCTACAATAATATCAGAGCGTCTCCATTTACACTGAACATCTACAGAATGCCAACATCAATTTTTTACAATTAAATCATAAAAACACCCAAGATGTTGTCCCTCTCTCAATTAATGTTCTTAAATCAGTATTTTTTATTAAATCAATAAATAACAAATATATGAATCATTATTTTTTTTCAAGTAATATGCAAAGTCAATAATGTATCCAAACACTTGTAAACTAGGAAATTATTCACTGCTTTTTATTCCAAATGTTTTATCTAAAGGCTTTCTTGAGAGTGAGTATTAGTTTACTGCTAGTTACCTGAGATACCCAATGTTTAGACTGGTTTGATCTAATGATTAATTTTCATCTCTACAATTGTAATCTCATCTCATGGTAAGGGCGGTGATGGTGGTCAAATGGTTAACGACACGGACTGATGACGTGAATGTTTTAAGTTTGAATCGTTTCATTCTACAAAAAATCACAACCTTGGCAACCTTCACGTGGTCTCTTCTGTAAATACCCAATGTCTTTCTAGAAAGAATTCTGGCTACAAGAATTCCGAGGAAACCAATGCTAACAATAAGATCTTCGGATTCTTACAAAATAATCATGATGATCTTACAGTAAAACCACATGATGAGATTACATCTGTAGGGATTTTTCACTTGTTCCAAACCTACATTTTTATTTATACACTCTGAAATTAGCTTACGGACGAATCACACTGACTTATAGACAAACAGTTCACAAGATGGCAAATTTTCTAATTTCCAACAGACATCAAACAATCACAATTCGTTGGCTAATCGAGCAATCAAACTAAATTTTATACCATTGTTTATTGTTTGCGAAAATCTATGTGGTCACATTACAAGTTTTTTTGGTGTAATGAAAATAACAATTTGGTTTCAGATATCTACTTCATGTAACAAGACCGCAGATGCCCTTCTCTACCAAACAGTGTATTGATACTTGATAGCTGACTGAGACAGTTTTCGAACATTCATATAGAAAATACTTCTACGTTTTATGTTTAAAAAGAAAGTGTCCATTCTATATGGCATTCAAGTTAACCGATTGATTAACTGTTGGTACAGACAGCTACTTACCCTCAAAAAAATTTCAACAGAAACCAAACAGCCAGCCATGATATACCCTTGAACGTGCTGCCGTCATTGGACACAGAAACCACTATTTCATTTGCCTTTAACATAAATGTTCTGAAATTCAGCAATCACTGCAAAAGGTTTATAGAAAATGTGGCCGCATATTCAGTCCATCAGTCTAAAGCAGAAGAGGATGAATTTTGGCAAATATACAAGGTCCTGAACAGATGTGTGTCCTCTATCGCAACCATCATTAACGGGCTTGAGATGATCTTGTCAATATCCAACAAAACCAAACTCTTTCCTTTACAACTTTACATCAAACGCAACCCTAATTAGGCCCACCTACCTCCTGAATTTCCTCCCAAAACTGAAAATAAGCTGAGTGACATCTACATTTCTCTTTGAAGTTTTGAAACTTATCAAGAACCTTGATTCCAGCAAAGCAACTGAACCTAACATTCCAATCAGTGCTCAAAAAAGCTACAATTGGAACTAGTTCCCATTCTTGCAAAGCTGTTCAAACATAGCCTAAAAGTGAAATGCTTCCTATCATCTTGGAAATCTTTGTTAGTTTGCCCAATATTTAAAAATACTGGAGAGCGGTCTTCTGCATCTATGTGCAGACCAATTGGTCTTCTGTGCGTCATGAGCAAATTGCTTAAATCTATGATAGAGAAGTTATCAATTAACCCACCAAAAACAACCTGGTCAGTGACAAGCAATATAGTTTCTATCCTTTGAGATAGAAAGCTGATCTACTGACTGTAATTTCACATAAAATCAGTGAATCTATCAACAGCTGTTCCTTTTTAGAGCAATAGATCTTAACTTATCAAAGTCATTTGATAAGGTTTAGCATAAAGGTTTACTTCACAAGATTTTCAGTTATGGAATATCTGGAAATGTCTTCTCAACCATCAAATCCTTTCTCTCTGATAGGTTTATTGAAGACGAGCAGAAAAATGAATCGCAAAGTATCAATGCTGACATGCTTCAAGAATCCATCCTGAGCCCAACTCGCTTCTTAATCTTCATCAATGATCTCCCAAATCATGTCAATGAAGACCATTCATTGACACTTACACAAATAACACTACCATCTATGACAACACTTCAAAGGCCAGCAATGACCAAAATCTTTCTGAGCCTCTCTTTTGACCTTGAGCATGTGATACAATGGAGTAAAAAGTGATTGGTTAATTTTAATGCATTAAAATCCAAACTTCTATCTTTTCACCACCAACACTTTAACCCCGCTCCTTTAGCCCCCAATTGAAATAAATGACTTTCATCTTGAGGAAGCTACTGAGACTGACCTCCGTTCCCAACCTGAAATAGAAGCCTTACATCAAATCTAGTCAAGGATTGCTTGAAAAATAGTTGGACTCCAGAAGGTATCTCACTCCAAACACTATCTTCTACCTGTGTAAAAGCCAAATGCGTCTTAAAATGGGGTACTGTTACCACATCTGAGGAGGAGCTGCTCAAAACAAGCTGTCCTACCTTGAGTTCAAAACTGACTTTGAAACCTAGTAAATGATGTCTTTTCTCATCTTTGCAGCCTCTTTCTCATAGAAGAAATTTTGCAAGTCTGTCTCCACTCTCGCTATTTTCATGGCAAGCGCTTAACTGAGCTTCAATTAATGCCCTCTCCCACAAAACAATCACAACAAGCACTTGTCTAGCTACAACAATCTTTCAAAATTGAAAACCTGTGACAGTGTATATACAAAGAAGTAAATTAACAGATTAATTTAACAATATACTTTTAGAATTTGGGTAAAAATAATAATTCCTTCTTAATAAGCATCATAAGCAAGGTTTGCAGAAGCTCAAAATTTATTTTAATGACTAATGTCACTAAAAACGAAATAAAAAGAAAAACACATGAACCTGTGGTGCAACGGATAAATGTGTTCAGTAACAATCACTTTTAAGTGACGGTCTTTTGAAGGTTGAAGTTTCAATCTTCACTAAGGCAATACTAAGAATATAATTTAAAAAAAAATTATTTGAGACACCAGACTTATTATACCTAGCCATGACTGATTAAACAGAAAACAATTTACTTCTATAGATTAAATAAAGGGTTAGGTTTCAAATTCTATATAAATTCCAGGGTTAAAAAAAATGAAAAAGAAAAAAGAAATGCACCTTAAGATTTGAGGTTACATCGGCAGTTGAAACGTTGTCGAAATAACAATTAAGATGGAAAATAATACTCTGAATAATCCAAATGAAACAAAAAAAAAAACAGACAAATTAATTTTGCCGTTAGTATTTCTAGATGAAAACGCTTCAAGGAAGCAGAATTATAAATCTGGTTTATAAATCACTTTGAAATCTGATAAAGTTTTAAGCATGACTTCACATGACCATTTCAAAAAGAGCATGCAGTTTAGTAATTTTTTTAAATCAACACATTTCTGGTGAAAACATTACATATTTATGTGTCATGTCGAAATTAATATAAATTCCAAAAATTATGAAGAATGAGCCAGTAGAAGATGTGCAAAATGTATTTTTAACAAAAACTCATCCACTATGTTCCATATTGAACCTTTATATTAAGTCAAGGGAGCCAAGTCAGTTTAAGATATTGAATTAATTGCACAACTGTTCCACATAAAAACATACGATAATACTCAATATGATAAATTCTATTTTTATTTTTAACTGTTCAACTGGCCTGCTTCCTGGTTGAATATAACATGGTAGCCTTCAAATCCAATGTAAACAAGTTCTTGTTGAGCCGTCTTCATGAATAATCATTTTTTTTTTTTTTTTTTTTACTAGAGTGGTGACTCAAGTAAAAAAAAAAAAAATAAATTATTTTTTTACTTTATAATTATTCATAATTTTTGCAATGAATACAAATTTCAACATGACTCACAAGCAGGTAATGTTTTCACCTGAAATGCACAGGTTTAAAAGATCAATCTATACAAGCACTGAACATGCTCCTCTTTGCCAAAGTGAAAAAGCAAGTGTCACTCAAAAAGAGGAAAAGTGACATTCTTTTTACCAAAACAAGGATATTTCTGCTCCAATTGTCACTCTTATATTCCAAAACTAAGATTGTTAAAAATCTAATTACTTATTACAATTTAATTATACCCATGCTCTAGTATGGCCTGTGAGCATGTAACTTTGACTATATTTTAAAAACCAAAATTAAAAATAAACTTTGAAGTTTTAATTTTATGTTTATCCTGCAGATATATCAAATTTAATGTAAAAAGGAAAATATTCACTAGCCAGCTTTGCCATATTGAAAATACTGTTTACATTTTTCTATTAACAAAAAATTTTTTACATTATGATAGTGGAAAGCACACTTGGGGTGGGAGGGATTCACAGAAAATTGGTTCATTTAGAGATGAGTTAACCGATTTTGGAAAAATTAAAGGAAATAAACTTTATACCTTCAAATAGAGAGAAATATATTTCAGGGTAGGTAGGGGTGAGCTAATTTAGTTTCAAAGATCAGATCATTATTAATAATTATCTATTATAAATAATATATATATATATATATGTCATCCACATACAGTACTGATTCGCTGTATCACAGCTCATCAGTGCTTGTAGACAAGCAACTACCCCAAGCTAGGATCGAAACATAGGTCATTTACAAGCACTGATACCATAGGCCTATGAGTAGAACTGCCGACTATCAATGCGATGGATGTAAGTTCAAGCCCCTCTAGAGAAAAGTGCTAATCTAGCCGCACTGATGAGTTGTGATACAACTAAACTACTGTATGTTGATGACTATATAGTAATTAGTAAGTAGTAGTAATGTGGTAATACATAGAGATATATAAGTAGTAAAATTATACATCTAGGAAATAAAATAGGTTGTAGGCTCCTAAAATTCGTACTAGTATTGTTTGCAAGAACCCATGTCGTATTCTCCAATCAATGCTCCTTCTCACTCTACTGTATTTAAGTATTCTTAGTATCTTTGCACATACAGAGCACAAAAAATTTATGGTTTGACCTCCACACTCTCAAATTTAGACCGAACAGAAAAGTTTTGATTTATCATCAAACAAGATGTTTAAAGTGGTCAAAGTATTTGGCAAAATTCAGTCGTAAAAGTTACACCCTTCTTTACGTTCTAATCCTCACTGCGGGCGATACTCACAATACAATTACAAATTAGCCCCATTCATAAACATAAGATCATTATTAATTTTCATCTTTCATCAAAGCACTCAAGTATGATAAATACTAACAGGTGAAAATGGTTTAAAATGTCCAAAGATCAAAGTCAATAGAAAACACTACTTTGTGCAGCTATGTCTAAAGAATTGAGTATCATTAATTATTTAATTTTAATAAATTTTAAAATCATGAAAAGTATAGTATTTTCCAAGATAATGTTTAGGTGTTATTTGCAAAAGGTTATATATGTTATGTATGCATATATGTTTATTTTTATGCATAGGATTCACATCTGAACTAATTAATCCATCATTATGAATTTTGGAGCACAGCTGCAAGATGTAAGGATAATGTGGGCTATATTTAGTTTAATTTACTTTTATACAGGGGAGGAGGGTAAACCTTTATATACCTTTGATTTTTATGAAATTTTAACAATAAGTTGTAGACATCGATAAATAGGATTCAAATTTCAAACTTCTGTTTTGCAAGGTGGAATTGATTTATCTGTCCTGGGACGAGTATCATTCTAGTATATACGAGTTGGACAAAATAATGGAAGCACCTTATTTCATAATCTTTAAATATCTAAAGCTCTCACCATTCATATAATGTGAAGAAAGGAATCATCGGTTGCCTACATCAAACAAAAGAAACATGTAGTCACACCAATACATCACAAGAGTGAAGGAGTAACCTATGAGAAACCCTGCACCAGAATAACTATACAAAGATTATTACCTCAGCTTCAAGAAATATGAAACAAACATCAAAGGATAGTGCCCCCAAAATCTTCACAGTCTGTCTACCACCTAGAAAGAGCTCATCTGAATTTTTTTTTTTTTGATATGTAATCCATATAACATTCAGGAACAATTCAACTTCCTCAAATTATCTTGTCGGAGTCAAATGACCTACAAGATCATGACCAAAAATTATCTCTATGCCATTCCATGTAAATGTGGAAAAAATATACCAATGTTAGATATGCTACCCATTAAAAGGTAAGGCTAGAAGAAGATCAGAAAACTGCAATACATGGAGATATTGAAAAGTTGCATATGAAGAGAAAAGGGAAACCATTTACCCTTGTGGAAGAAAGTAAAAATTATAGACAGAAGAATGGTGACGAGTAAGCAGGGTTGCGGAGTCAGAGGAAGTCGAAGATTTTAGCTAGAGTCGGAGTGGATTTCCAAGAGTACCAGGAGTCTGAGTTGGAATATTTTATCAGACTCCGACTCCTTAAGTTCAAAAAATTTATTTATTTATTTATTTTTACATAGTTTTTCTGTTTGGTTTTACGAGTTGCACAATTTAACAGTTTTTGTATGGTTTTGCATTTATTTTGGAGATATATCATATTGTATACTGTACTGCAATGCTTCTACTTCATCAAGATATTTCGGCCCATTGGATCACTGCAAATCATGTCTGGCCAGCTGTTTTCGTTTTGGTTGTGACGTCACACAGGATCAATGAAAATTCTGTCTTTGAGTGGATTACATTGGATAACAATTGGATTGTAATCTGAAAGTTATCCAGTTCCTGAATCAAATGGAATTTGGCAATTGGATTAGTCTGGGATCAATCCAGAATTACAATCTTATCCAAAAAAAAGAAAAAAACTGGCCTGAGTCAATTAGAAGCAACCAAGCTACTATAGTCCTTTATAGCTTTTCCTGTTTTTCCTTTGATCCTCTTTCCATAAAGGCAATATTATCTTTTAAAAAATTTCTTCTCTGTATAATGTGTCTTTACCCCCCTCTTCAGATGAGAAGCATTTGGCTTCGAAATACCATGGCCTGAAGAGGTTGCCCTATTCCTAAATTTTTTTTTATTTTTTTTATTTATTTATTTTTTTTTTATTACATTTTCACCCCAAACAAGGCACATTGCCACTTTGGTGTAGGGGGCTACTATCAGGCAAAACAACTACTGGGGTACTATGTAGGGATTTGGGCAGCAAAATGTTGGTTCATGTTGCACTTGAACTTCTGCATGTCAGTACAGTTGGGGAAGCAGTGACCTGGAATAGAATTCCAAAGTCTAGCGGTTCTGGGGAAGAAACTACTGGAGTAGAAAGATCTTTTACATTTAGGGATCTCTACAGTGTGGGGGTGGGATTTTGCAGCTTGTCGGGTCTGTCGAGGGTGTTCACGTCGGGGGGGGGCACAAGTGCTTGCAGTTCATCAGAGCATTCACCATTAAAATACTTGTAGAACAGGCAGAGGGATGCAACGTTTCGTCGATGGGACAGAGGCTGAAGCTTAGATGCCAGTTTAGGGCCTATCAGATTTGCGACTCTCTTTTGAACCCTGTCAAGGAGCGAGAGACTTGTAGCCGATGCACCAGCCCAAATATTGTATTCCATTTTTAACTGATAGCATAATAAAATTTCATTGTAAATTTTTGATCCCTTTGTTATCTTAACTCATTCTATATAAAGCGGGTTGAATGTATATGCAAGTATATTTATCATACAAGTGAATGTTAAACGTCAAAAATAATATACATGAAAAGTAATTATAAAATGCTTGCTGAATAGGTGTGGGAGACTGGTATATGGATCACGTAGGGGTCAAGAAGTCAGAGTCGGCATCCCAGGAATTCTAAGAGTCGGACTTTTATCATCCGACTCTGCAACTCTGTGAGTAAGACATCTAAAAAAAAAAAAAAAAAAAAAAAAAAAGCAGTGCGTATGTTGAGCAGCAATATTGTGTCTCCTGAGTAAACCTGGTATAGAATTAAATACAATAGGTAAAATTTATAAAATTATATGAACACCATTAATATATAAGTAAACTAGGTTTAAAGATCAGAAAATTTATACTAACATTGCCCTATGGTGCAATGGATAAAGGTTGATTTACGATCAGTTTAAAGTGACAATTTTCAGGGTGTTGAAACTTCAGATAATAATAACTAAGAATAAAATAATTAACACCTTTTTATCTATATAGATGCTCCTAAGTTTGAAAAAAAAAGAAAAAAAAGGCACCTGAAGAAAGTTATGAAAATAACAACCAAGATGAGAATAGTAGTCTGAATAATCCAAATCATTCAAATCTATAAAGCAGTCAAAAGTTTGTTTTATGTTTGTTTTTAAATTTCTTTTTTTTTTTGTTGTTGTTGTTTTTGTTCAAGTAGGGGATGGAACATTCTATCAGATGCCAGACATTAATCCGCAATCTCATGCATTCCAATGGAGAAATCTTTTTAAAATTATAACCGTTCCTTTAAGTGCAATTGCTTGTATCTTTCTTACACTTGGTTCACCAGGTAGTTTTTGAAATTCTTTTCATGAGTCAAGTTGCTCCTGAAATGGAGATCTTCCTAAAATTCCAGTTTCTTTTCATGTTATACATTATCTGCTCTTTTTTAGCTCTGTTTAACCTAGTATCATTAGGGACACTAACTTTCAGTAAGTTGACTTACTTCTGCTTCTTGACCAATATCACTGTCATATTTGATAGCTCTGTATTCTAGGTATGGAGTTATAAGAATTGCATAGTCATAGTGGATGGTGTATGACTTGTTTACAATTGTTCTTTCTGATATATAACCTTGTTACCAAGACTTGCTGCTGTATTTGATTATCAACTTTTTACAGATCATCCAGTGGAGATATTTACATACTCCATTGTGCAGCATTGTATAAAAGACATCAATGTTGCTTAATGTTTTACTAAAATTTCTATTTAAAAATCATTAGCAAAAAAGTAATATAACTTATTAAAACGGCAGATCTATTGCACTTTCCAAGTGGTTAAATTATTCATGTTTGTATGGCAGGCCCTAGTGCGACAAGAACTGCCAAAATATTTTGTGTATCAAGAGTATTGTCCTGAAAGTAGTTACAATCTTTAAAAAATATTTGTGTATCAAGAGTATTGTCCTGAAAGTAGTTACAATCTTTAAAAAATATTTGTGTATCAAGAGTATTGTCCTGAAAGTAGTTACAATCTTTAAAAAATATTTGTGTATCAAAAGTATTGTCCTGAAAGTAGTTACAATCTTTAAAAAATATTTGTGTATCAAGAGTATTGTCCTGAAAGTAGTTACAATCTTTAAAAAATATTTGTGTATCAAGAGTATTGTCCTGAAAGTAGTTACAATCTTTAAAAAATATTTTGTGTATCAAGAGTATTGTCCTGAAAGTAGTTACAATCTTTAAAAAATATTTGTGTATCAAGAGTATTGTCCTGAAAGTAGTTACAATCTTTAAAAAATATTTGTGTATCAAGAGTATTGTCCTGAAAGTAGTTACAATCTTTAAAAAATATTTGTGTATCAAGAGTATTGTCCTGAAAGTAGTTACAATCTTTAAAAAATATTTGTGTATCAAGAGTATTGTCCTGAAAGTAGTTACAATCTTTAAAAAATATTTGTGTATCAAGAGTATTGTCCTGAAAGTAGTTACAATCTTTAAAAAATATTTGTGTATCAAGAGTATTGTCCTGAAAGTAGTTACAATCTTTAAAAAATATTTGTGTATCAAGAGTATTGTCCTGAAAGTAGTTACAATCTTTAAAAAAGTGGGGAAAATCTTCAGAGTTAAAAAGCTCTGAAAGAAAACTAAAAATTTCAAATAGAGACTGTAAGAATTATGCAATTGTTAGAAAGGATTACAACAATATAGCTGCAAAAGTTAGCAGAGAGCTTAATGATCACTTTGAGAATCCAATTTCCACAAAAAACTGTTCTGACAGATTTCATGTGAGAGCTGTAATTAGAAGACCATTGCTTTTAAAAAGAAACTTTGCAAAGTGTTTTGAGTTAAAGAAAAAAACGTACAGAATTAGTTTCTAGAGCAGTTGGAAAATGTTATTCTCTCGGAAAAATCACCCATTACTTTATTTCTGACCATTTTCTGAGTAAACGTGTGGAGATATCCAAAAGAAGCATTTCACTCGGACTACGTTTTTCCAACTGTTAAGCATGCAGGATGATCTGGAAACGGAAAGATGGGAGATATATTGTGGAGATCTTGATTTAAAGTTTCCCTTTGTGACAGAAGGAACAGTCAAATTTATTTAAGCATTTTATCTGATCAAAATCATCCTATGGTTATGGAATTGATTTAGGGTGAGAGGGAGAATAATCTTTACAGCTAAAGTTGTTACTGTATAAGAAACATTCTAGTGAAGTTGAACATTTTATTTGCTCACCAGTTATTGAACATTTATATTGTATTTAAGAATAAAAGACAATTAAGGTATCAATATCTTGCATAATCATCATTACTAGAACTGCAGCTGGTTTAGCAAAAGAATGGATAAAAATTACTTTGGAAACAATTCAAACTTTATAGGAATTCATGCCTAGTAGAATTCAAGCTGAAATTGTTGCTAAAGGCAGTCCTACACCATATTCGTTTTTCTATTTAAAGGTATTTTCATTGACCCTCTGTGTGTGTGTGTGTGTGTGTGTGCGCGCGCGCGTGTAATATATATTATTGAGAGAAAAAGAGAGATTAATGTTATTATACTAAAGCCGAGTGAATCAACGTTTCTTTGCCCTAAAGCATTTTTATTATTTAATCACACAATATACATACTAAAATATTCATCAGTTTTGGGATTGAGTTATGTTTGGAAAAGGTTTTTTTAATTGATCCATGGTGAGAGAGAGTTTATTTACAATTAGGTGGTAGCTCAAAAACTAACCTATTTACATTTGTTCAGAGCCAGTATAATTTTACCAATTGCAAAAAAAAAATGTTGGTTGCTTTTTTTTCTTTAAATACTCTTCTTTTTCAAACAATCAATTACCCATCCTGTAAATGATTAAAGAAAGGTTCTTAACCAAAATTTCTGATTTGAACAATTGAATATATATAAGTTTTTTGTTTTTTTTCATTTGAATGAGGTAAAGATTCTGACACTAAAATTAACTTGTTTATAAACTTGACTTCTTTTTTGTAATATCTAAACGATTCATATATATATATATTTTATGTGCTTAAGGTATTGAAGAGAACATGTGTAAATACTTTGTCCAAATAACTTTTCATTAAAAAAAAAAAAAAAAATTAAATTTTTTTTTTTCACTTTTTAATTAAATTAATATTTAGATTTTCTAAAAGAGTGAAGAAATTTATTTTCACTGAATCTGATTGGTTAGCTAGCTAAACATAACACTGTCTATATATATATATATATATATATATATATATATATAAAAATATCTGGTAATATGAATTTCATACATTCTAGCCTGACAAGTTCTCATGGAGATCACATGCATAATATTCTGTGTAGCTTAATTACTATATATATTTTCATAAGTTACTACCTAGTTCTACTCCTGTAGTGAGCACTGTTTAAGTAAATTACTGAAATTAGATACATAAAATATATCTTAGAAAATTTCATATGGATAGCAATTTTTTAGTTAGCAAAAAAAAAATAAAATAATAAAATAAAATAAATAATTTTTAGTTTAACACAGTTTTAGTTTAGTTTAACACAAAATAAAATGTTAATCCAATTTTATTTTTTGTTAACAAAAAATAGTTTCCTCATTAGGCAATATTTTAATTACTTCTATTCATTGAAGATGGTAATGACGGGTCTGAGTAATAAAATAAAACATGTCCATCCAAAAAATCAAGTGTGAGTTGGGGGGGGGGGAGTATTGCAGAAAATCAGGGTGTGAGAGAAGCGATCTACTTATGTTCAAGAAGCATCAGAAAAAGTGGACGATATAAAAAGGTCTGCAAGTGGCTTGATTTTCACCACTCTGTGGCAGGTTAATAGATATACTAAGCGACTTAGGAATAATACCATTGAACGCACTTTTACACTTCCTGACAGGGTGGATATTAAAGTGATTGTAGGCTTACATGAAGCCATTATCACAATTAAGTGGGCAATCAATAAAGGATGATTGCCTCTACTTGATCAACATAACAAGTCACTTTACCTAATCTCATTGAGACGTGAGCAGTTGCCGCCAGCTATGCCGTAATCCCTGATAACTATCTGTATCCAGTTAGTAGGACTATTGTTACATGACCAGACAGGGAGCTTGTCTCCGTTAGCCATAGTTAAGCTAGTAAATATGGAAAGAAGAGAGATCAAATGTGAAACGAAAACAATAACTGCAGACATATGCCATGAAAAGAGGAGATATGAACATTAAGCAAAAAACGTTCATTTTTTTTTTTTTTTTATCCTTTATTCAATTTCATGTATTGTCTAGGAAATGATTACAAAATGGACAATGCTGTCAACAATTTAATTCTTAAATTGTCTTTAGCATTTTCTATATATTTTAAGTACTTGAAGAATCTCTGGATATTTTTTTCTTTAAGCCTTAAAACAGATATGTTAATATATATAAAAAAAAAACTTACGTAGTTATCTTATTTACCTCATTTTTCAGGAGATTAGACACAAGGTCAAGTGTTGGTTTGATGAAAACGTTTCTGTGGAATGAACTGGATTCAAATTTGGTACACCTAGGTTTTCAGTCCATGTCAATGCCAGACCCTGTGCAATTATGACTGAACTCTATAGCAGAACATATAGAGCCACACAATGAAACAGTCAATGCCAGTTTATAAGAAAAATTAAAAATGATCTTATATAAAATCTATTCTGATTAAAATTGTCTTTAAAATCTTATTTCGCTTTATATCCACATACACACATTTACTATAAATAAAATAGAGTTAGTTTTCCTCCATTTTTGTTAACACACTTAAATTTGTTAAGTCAGTTTTGACAAATAATCTGTATTTTAAAAAATGATTTCAACTAATCTTATTAAATCCAATCAACAGTTTTTGTTTTCATTACTGAGATGATAGAGCAAGTTGAAGGATCTAATCATCTCACAGTCCCAAGTCTTCTGTCTGACACCAATGACACTTGAAGAAATCTTGAAAAATCTAATTAAAGTCATTTTTTTTTTTTTTAAATTTCACTGCTAACACCCTTTCTTGCCTCTCTTTTTGGCAAGAAAAATTCATCAATTGAACATTAACCAACTTACATGATAGAATTTCCAAATCATGCTTTATAATCTGTGTATTAATGACTGGCATGATGGTCAAATTGATAAGAACCAGCCTACAACGACATGATTCCAAGTTCAATTCCACTCGCAAAATCTTGTTTACGTTTCTTAGTTAAATGGTTAATTATTTATTTATTTTTTTTTTTTAAAGAGGAAGCAAAATCTTTTCAACACTTACAACCCAAATAGGATTTTTCGCAAGTGAAGAAATCATATTTCAGTCATGTAAATTCTTAAAAGTAAAATGACTACCAGGCAGCAGAAGGTAAGGACAGCTAGCATTTTAATGAAATGCGTTCTGTATTGAAAATCATAGTAACAGATCACAGTAAAAAAAATAAATAAATAAATATTTCACCAACTTACGTTTCCAGAGCAAGCTGGTGTATTAATTACTGGCATAAGATCAAGCCTGTGAAAACATGATTCCAGGTTCAATTCACACCTGAAGGTCACAGAACAGTACCCAAAAATGCATCAAAGTTTCTCTATTTATATTACGACCAGTCATAACTTTTGTTGATAAAAATGAAATTTACTCATCATTTCTGTTAACCAATTTCAGCAATTGGTTTTTTAAAAATTCCTACACTTTATAACATTGTTTCATATTATTGTGAATACCATATAGTTATTGGCGTTTTTTTTTTCTTCATTTCAGTGTGAAAATAAAAAATAATAAAAATAAATTATTTCTTAACAATTGGACGTTCAAAATTACCATGGAAGAAATATATTTTATAATACAAGAAACGGCTAAAGAGACTTCCCCAAATATAAATGCCTGTAAAATATATAGTCATGCGAATACTGTAAAAAGATTTCTGGAGGATACTTCCCCAAGGGAGAAATGATCAGATGCTGGAATATCTAAAATTGTTACCAAAAGGGATTTGAGGAATATTGGTCGTTAATTCCAAAGAAAACCTGAACAATCAAACAAATCAATCTTCAAAGCAGTTAGGTGTTCTGACATACGAAAAATCAACAAGGAATACAATTCTTCAAACAATGGCTTCGATTAAATGTTCAGTTACAACGTCTCTTCTTACATTAAGACAAAAAAAATTTGAGAATGGAATAAGCAAAGAAATATATCAAGATGGATAGGAGTAAGGATCTTTTTATTGATGAAATCCAGGCAACTTTTAATAGACCTGATAGCGGGGCAAAAAGATGGGTTTATTCCAGAGATGAATCACCATTGTTTGAAACGACAACAAAAGGATAGAGGAGTCATTATATTGGTGAATATCATTAGGGATAGACTTGTTAGTCCTATACGAGTATCTGAAGGAGTAAAACTTACATTTGCTGCTTATTGCAATCTCTAGTGAGTATCTCTGGTACCTTAGCTAGATGATCTTGCTCTACTAAAAGACTGTTTTTATGCACAACAATCTCTCTCTCTCTCTCATATATATATATATATATATATATATATATATATATATAGATATTATATTATATACACACACATTTAATTATATCAATTGTTAAATACTAGTGGGACCTGTGGAAATTCCACAGGGGATGTAATATATTGATGTTGGCATTCTGTAGATGTTCAGCATAAATAGAGATGCTCTAATATTATTGTAGCTCTTGTTAAAACTGCAAAAGTATTTAATTAAGCTATCAGGGACACTCAACATAGCTTGGTCGTAAAGTATGCTTAAATGTGATATTTTAATTCTTGCAGGTTTTGTATATATTATTATAGAGTTAATGTTCCATTGACTTTTATATATTATAAAGTTCTGATTTCAAAAATCGCAAAATATATTCATATGACTTGGGTGCATCAGCTTGAATCAAAATCGAAACCAAAACTTATGAAATATATATATATATATATATATATATATATATATATATATATATATATATATAACTCGAGTTCCTTCAGCTATAATCGAAACCAAAACCAAAACTTATGAAGAATTCTTGTAAAATTATTTATAAAAAATAGATTACTGGAGTGCCATCAGCTATAATCGAAACCAACTTATGAAGAATTCTTGGCAAAATTATTTATTAAAAGAAATGGAAGTTCAATAACAATTAAATGACAGTCATTTGGATGTAAGCATGACACACAAAATAAATAACACACTATCCTATTAATATATAGATAATCGTCATTCATCTTTAGGTTATTTATTTATTCCTTATTTTCACTAATAATTGTCAATTTTGATTGCTTTCATTCAAAAGTTATTACTATTGGTCGGTAAACATTCAAGAATTTTAACAAATATTTTATTTTGCAAATACTAGCTAGAAGTTTTTTTTAGCCACAGTTTTATAAAAGAGTGCTAGATTTCATGTGAGAGAGAGAGAGAGAGAGAGAGAGAGAGAGAGAGAGAGAGAGAGAGAGAGAGAGAGAGAGACAGACAGACAGACAGCAGACAGAGAGAAATGTCCAAACTTGTAATTAGACACAGAAACTGCATATTATCAGATGGTTGTGATGAAAGAATAAATACCCAGGCAGATTTCATTTCAAGTATAATTTATGATGAAACTGATTAGTTGAAAATAAATAAAATAAATATTCATAAAAATAGTCAAATTTCTAAAAGAATATCAAGAGAAATACAAAAAAAGGTAAAAATAAATATTAAGCTATTGTGATAGATTTTAAGTTGACTATCATGCAAATATTTTCTATTAGATGTTTCATTAAGATAAAATTTCCAAATATAAAATCATAATATTTAAAAGTTGATAAAACTAAATTAAAATAACTTTTCAAACTAATAAAACGATGTAGAAAAAAAAAATTAAAAAGTTGTTTAAAAAAAAAAAAAAAAAGATTCAACATAGCAACATCTTTTGCTGATGATACAAATTATGAAAAAGATCTCCACACCACATGACTGAAGATTTTTTTCCAAGAAGACCTCAACAAAATTCTAAAATGTGCTAATGACATCAATACGGCTCTAAACGGAGACAAATTTGAACTACTCCAATACGGTAATAAAGACGATCTCAAGGAAAAATCTGGATACTGGTGTGAGCAAGAAGAAATCACATCAAAGGAAGGAGTGAACGATCTAGGGGTTTATATAAGCAAAGATGCCACCTTCACACAACATATTGACCACACCACAGCGGTTGCAAGAAAACAGGATGGATACTGAGAAACTTCTGGAGTGCATGTTCACACTATGAAAATCCCTTGTCCTCCCAAGGCTAGAATACTGCTGTCAGCTGTGGTCTCCACGAAAAGTAACAGAAATCTGCTAAATAGAAGCACCCCAGAGAACATTCACCAGCAAAATATGTGGAGTAGACCAAATGAATTACTGGGGGAGGCTGAAGGAGCTGCAACTGTATTAATTACAACGCCAAAGAGAACGATATATTATCTACATATGGAAAATCTTGGAAGGAAGGATCCTAAACACAACTATAATAGAAATAAACCAACAGTGGTGAGGGAGGCTCTGCTATACAAAAACCACCCCTGGGACTACACAGAGGATCAAGTTCCTCATCCACCAGAGCTTCACTTACAGTGGTACAAAAACATTCAACTGCATTTCAGTCACAATAAGAAATATAAGGAGAGTGTCCCCAGACAGTTTCAAGAAACAACTGGACATCTGGCTGGAAAAGATACCTGACCAGCCACCAACACCAGGCTACCCTAGTTCCAACCTCAATCGTCTATTGGACTGGACCTATGTATGAAGTGGATAGCCTGGGTGCAGTGGAGCTCCAGCTCAGCTGTCTCAATAACAGACAGAATAACACAAACTACAAATACAACATTTATCATTATCATTGCTGGATTAATGTCCATTTTACATGTTAGCAGGTTTTGGACAGCTTTCAGAAATCGATTCCCAAACTAAGCTATCACTTTTACCCATGTTTTTCTTGACTTTCACTGTCAACTGAACCTGCTAACTCAACTGTTCCATATCTACTAAGTAAAGAAACTCTTATCCATTCTTTCAACATGGTCACACTAGCAAAGGTTCCTGTTCTGCACACATCTCTCTATAATGTCCAGATTCTGAGCTATCAAAACTAAGCCTGTCTTTAAGAGTCACAATACACATTCATCATATCGTTCTTATATCATTTCTCTCCATGCAACACATGCCCTCAACCCTCACTGGTCAAGTTTCACTTTCATACATCATACTGTGTACACATGCATGAGACTTCCTTTCACAACAATGGTAACATTCTGCTGGTAAGTAATGATAGAAGTTCCTTAAATTTACTCCATTTTCTCAATCGCAATAACACCTGATCCACCCTGTGCTCCAATAGTATCACCAAGGTAGCAAAATTTGTGATCAACCTCAATAGTTTCGTCATGTAAACATTTTTTCTCCACATCTATGTTCTCATCCATCCCCATTGCCTTACACTTCTTGTACACAAACTGGTTAACTTCGCCAACTTATAAGTAATTCCACCATACGTGTACCTAATGCCAGAAAAAATAAATTAAAAAAATAAAAATAATGAAATTACACCAGACTCTTTTCATAAAGGAAGCAGGAATTTAGAAATAAATTTATTTTCACACTATGTGCTCTTTCCCCATCCACATAAGATTAATAGAAGTGTATAATTGCTTTGAGCATTTTAGGCGAACATTAAAACATTACATTATGAAATAAAATAGGAAAAAATAAAAAAAAATAAATAAAAACGAAACCTGAAAAGAGTCAATAAAATATTGTAATATTTTCTAAAAAAAAAAAAAAAAAAAAAAAAAAAAAATCTCTTCTAAAAAAAACGGAAGAACCAACTGGCTCACTCCATTTTAAATATCTATTTTGAGTAAATTTAAAATTGATAGATTAAGAGTCAATATCTGCTGTATGCAACATTGGAATAGGTTTGTGATATCTGCACTGTTCCACGTAGGCAGATGGAAGGAAGTCAACAGATCTATATTCCATTAAATCTATAAATCTATTCTTTGGATTTCTTCATGTCTTATGTAAAAAAAAAAAAAAAGTACTATAAATAGCACTTTTACAAATACAATACTGATCCAGGAAGGAGAAGAAGAAAAAAAGATTTCTAATCAGTCTTTTGCATATTTGAGATAAAATCTGATCATTTCTGCTTAAAATATATAACCATATGAAATTCTATTTTTATTTCATAAGAAAGTTATTGGTGAGGAGGGGAATTAAAAAAAAAAAAAGTAATACAATTTTGTTATTTAAATAACTGAAAGACTAAAAAGTCACATTTTGGTAAAAGTAAAAATATTAGAATTTAATGAATAATCCTGAAACTACAGAGTGACCCTAAAATAATGCCACCCTTGAAATTGTTTATAAAATTCACAATTTTTTCTTGCAATCCAACCATACTTGATAAAAATAAACTTTTTAGTGTACCCACCAAGTTGCAGTCATAAATGTCCAGCAGTCTTTATTTTAGCATCATTTGATAAGCACACCTGGATACAAAATTGTCAATAACTCTGACACTCTTTTGGTATTACTCTGAGTTGGGCTGTGATGATCTTCTGTTTAGGCAGAAATAGCCTGAAAATTGTTTTAATAGACGTTATCTTTGAAATTATCTCACAGATAAAAATCTTGAGTTAACGCTCAGTAAGCGTGAACACCATTCAGGATCACATCTCATATCGATGAGACAATCACCAAACCGTCCTCCACATATTGTCGAACGGTGATAAAATAAAGATTGTTTGACATTCATGACAGAAACTTGGTGGTATGGTTGAATTTCAGGATTATAAATTTTATTAACGGTTCTATGAGTGGCATTTTTTGCGGGTCACCTATATTTGAAAAGACTCAGTTATTATAGAACTATGACATGTAATCATTTTCAAAACCAGAAAAAAAAAAAACTAATTTGTATATGAAACACGAGTATTCTTCAGACATATCAATCCAAAAATTATTTTACTAATGAGTAATCACTTATCAAGACCAGAAGCCACTTGATCACAAAGGATAATGAACATAGATGGATTATCAGTTAAACGATTAAGATTATACTGAGAGAATTGAAAATGAAACAAACATTGAATATGTATGAGGACGGTTTAAGCATGTGTTGACATTGAATTTGAAGACTATATTGTACTCTGCAGGGTAGTAGTCCTGTGATAACATGTTCCACAGATGAGAAGTTTTTGAGAAGAGACTGTTTATGGAAATTTCACCAGATTCCAGCCAGATAGAGGAAGAAAGGAAATTCTTTTCAGTTGTGGTAGACAAATAGAGTGAGTGAGAGAAGATTCTGGTTATGAATGTCTCATACAGAGAAACCAAAGATTGAAGCCCAGTTGAGCAATGAAAATGCAATTTACAACTTAAGCATGACAGACTGACTGATGGACAAATACTAATATATATATATAAAGAATATTTTTGGACATAAAAATAAAAAAACTTCAAAAAACATTACGAAAGTCTGAAACTAACAAGATTGTAATAATAGGAGTTGAAAGAAAACGAAGATATTGAACCTTTTATTTTGCTAAATTTAAACAAAGAAACAGATACTTAGTCTACAATATAAAAAACATTTTATTAATATACTGTAATACAACATTTGATCTAAACTTATAGAGGATTAACAGGTAAAAAAAAATGTCCATTACTGATTTTTGCATTTTATTTATTTATTTTTTTTTTTTGCCTATATATCTGTCTGGTAACTTGAATTATGAACCTTAAAAAAAAAAAAAAAAAAAAAAAAAAAAAAAACCTGAAATACTAACTCATTTAGAAATCAATGGTTGACAGATTAATCCACTTAGATATAGAGAAATATTGGCTCACAATTTCTTAAAATGTACAAAGCTACCTAATGTATATCTGCAATATAATAAGCACAGTGGAGTAGTTGTTTTCTTTGTTAGGGTATAATAACACCCGGGTAATACCGTCCCAAGTTTTCTGCCTGTCACAAATGACCTAAGGAAATCTGAAAGAAATCTAATTAGTCAATTTTTCGAATTTCACTGGTAACACTCTTTATTGACTCTCCTTTAAGAAGAAACTTTCCTTAATTGAACATTTAACCAACTTACATAACATTTCCAAACTATGCTTTATAATCTGGCATGGTGATCAAATTGACAACAATTAGCCTGCAACGACATGATTCCAAGTTCAATTCCAGCCCGAAAACGCAAAATCTCGTAAACATTTCTTAATGGCAATTCAATTATTTATTCATTTTTTTTAAGAGGAAGCAAAATCTTTTAACACAGAACCAAAATATATAATTAAAATAATAAAAATAAAATATATAATTAAAATAATAAAAATAAAATATATAATTAAAATAATAAAAATAAAATATATAATTAAAATAATAAAAATAAAATATATAATTAAAATAATAAAAATAAAATATATAATTAAAATAATAAAAATAAAATATATAATTAAAATAATAAAAATAAAATATATAATTAAAATAATAAAAATAAAATATATAATTAAAATAATAAAAATAAAATATATACTTAAAATAATAAAAATAAAATATATAATTAAAATAATAAAAATAAAATATATAATTAAAATAATAAAAATAAAATATATAATTAAAATAATAAAAATAAAATATATAATTAAAATAATAAAAATAAAATATATAATTAAAATAATAAAAATAAAATATATAATTAAAATAATAAAAATAAAATATATAATTAAAATAATAAAAATAAAATATATAATTAAAATAATAAAAATAAAATATATAATTAAAATAATAAAAATAAAATATATAATTAAAATAATAAAAATAAAATATATACTTAAAATAATAAAAATAAAATATATAATTAAAATAATAAAAATAAAATATATAATTAAAATAATAAAAATAAAATATATAATTAAAATAATAAAAATAAAATATATAATTAAAATAATAAAAATAAAATATATAATTAAAATAATAAAAATAAAATATATAATTAAAATAATAAAAATAAAATATATAATTAAAATAATAAAAATAAAATATATAATTAAAATAATAAAAATAAAATATATAATTAAAATAATAAAAATAAAATATATAATTAAAATAATAAAAATAAAATATATAATTAAAATAATAAAAATAAAATATATACTTAAAATAATAAAAATAAAATATATACTTAAAATAATAAAAATAAAATATATAATTAAAATAATAAAAATAAAATATATAATTAAAATAATAAAAATAAAATATATAATTAAAATAATAAAAATAAAATATATAATTAAAATAATAAAAATAAAATATATAATTAAAATAATAAAAATAAAATATATAATTAAAATAATAAAAATAAAATATATAATTAAAATAATAAAAATAAAATATACAATTAAAATAATAAAAATAAAATATATAATTAAAATAATAAAAATAAAATATATAATTAAAATAATAAAAATAAAATATATAATTAAAATAATAAAAATAAAATATATAATTAAAATAATAAAAATAAAATATATAATTAAAATAATAAAAACCAAAATATATAATTAAAATAATAAAAATAAAATATATACTTCTTTAAAATCATGCAATTTATCTATAATAATGCTAAATCTATATATCTATAAAAGTGAGAATGTGTGTGAGGACACTTCTCACCTATATACTCAACAAATTTTGGATCTAAAGTAATGAAATTTAGTATATAGGGTATTCAGACACGTGGAAAACTTTTTCATCGGTTTTCATCCTGAAAAAGGGCTACTAAGGGGTTAAAATTGAAAAATTGGTACTTGAAGGTTCAAATTTTTATCCATTATCTGCACTGCCGTGAAACATGACAGCACTCTTCTGTTAAGAATAAGTAGGTTTGAAAACACTTTATAGATTGTGGGAAGCTAGTCTAATGATTATCGTACTTGATTCACTGTCTTTAGGTTTTGGTTTCAATCTCGGCTCGAGTATTTTGTTTTTTATTTACAAGAAATGGACCATTTAGAAAAAACATAATACTCGCATGCACATGTCTCAGTTGCTTTCTGTCTTTTTTTTTTTTTTTTTACTTTATTGATTTAAAGGAATTTAACATTACGTTGAATACCGGGCAATGTGAGATACATCTGCTAGTTTTATATAAAAACATTACGTTGAATACCGGGCAATGTGAGATACATCTGCTAGTTTTATATAAAAAAACAAAACAAAACTGAAAATCTCAGTTAACTCGTGAAAAATATGATTCCAGTTTTACCACATGAATACACATATTACTATGGGTTTTCTTTGATTTAGAGGCACAAAAGAACTATCATACTTGACTTTTGTATTTAAAATAGAAATTTAAAGATTAAAAAGATGGCTGATTATTCAAAAGTAATTTTAAGCCTTTACACTAACAAAAATAAATTCTAGTTGGAGTTAGTTTAATAAGCAAAAGTATTTTAGCGGTAAAGAAAAAAAAAACGTAATATTTTCAGACATTAAAGTTAAAAAATGTTTTATCTGATTGCATATCATCACCTGGACATATGAAAGGCCTTTGATAAGGTATGGAATAATGGTCTACTCCACAAAATCTCCAGCTACGGTATAGCTGGAAATGTCTTCTCAATTATTAAATCATTTATCTCTGATAGATACATAAGAGTAGTGGTTGATGGGCAAAAATCAGCTCACAGTATTAATACTGGAGTCCCTCAGGGGTTCATCCTGGGCCCAACTCTCTTCCATATCTACATCAATGATCTCCCAAATCACATTCTAAGATCATTCGTAGACATTTATGCTGATGACACCACCATCTATGGCAACACATCAAAAGGCAGTAAACGATAAAGTTCTGATTCTTTCTCCTCTGATCTGGATCAGTGGTGCAATGGGGAAAGAGGTAGCTGGTTAATTTTAATGCATATAAAACTAAGCTTCTATCTTTCCATCATCAATGCTCTGATCCCCGTCTGGCATTAACTGAAATGAAGAAGGCTCTATGTTTTGACAAGCTTCTGGGTCTGACCTTTACTTCTGATCTGAGATGGAACATGAACATCAAATCCATTGCATAGGCTGTTGGAAAAATGGTGAGATTTTTCTACCGTTCCAGTAGATATCTCACTGTTGATGCAATTCTCTACTTGTATAAGAGCTAAGTACATCCAAGGATGGATTACTGTTGTCACATCTGGACAGAAGCTGCTAGAAACAACTTATCCTGCCTTGACAGAGTTCAAAATAGACTTTGTAGCCTAGTAGGAGATGCCCTTTTCCTTCCCTGCAACCTCTTTATCACAGAAGAGACTGCAAGCTTGTCTCTGCTTTATGGTTATTTTCATGGCAAATGCTCGTCTGAGCTCCAAGCTACGGTCTCCCCACCCTGACTTTCATGAAAAACACTCGTCTAGATTGAAACCACTATCAATAATTTCGCCCACTCTTTATCTGTGCCTAAACCTAAATGTAGATTCCATGAACAAAGCTTCTTTCTTAGAACTGCACGCCTGTGGAACTCTGTTCAGTTTTCTTGCTTTCCAACAATATGGTGATCTTCAAGTCCAATGTAAAAAAGTTCTTGATTAGCCATCCCATTAAGTAATTCAATTAATCAAATTTCCACTATTAACGATTACTATTACTAACGATAATATTGGGTTATTTTCCACACATCCTGTAGATATGTTTATATATGTTTATTGTGGACAAAAGCTATTAAATTGGTAATAAAAACAAAAACAAATAAAACTCAGACTCAGATGAAAATGAAATAATAATATTGTGTAATTTATAAAAAGTCCAGTTAATATTTATGTCTATACTTATAAGTGATTATCTCTATTCTCTTGAGAATATTATAAGATTGGAAATGGAATGAACAAAAATTGAATACTTATTAGAACGGCTTAAATATTTTTTAACAATGGATTTGAAGAAGACTATTGTAATCTTCATATCATAGTTCTGTGATAACGTGTTCCACGGATGAGACCTTTACGGATATTCTACCAGATGTCAGGCATATAGATCCAGAAAGGAAATTCTTTTCAGCTGTGGTTGTGGTAGAGAGGGAGAGAGAGAGAGAGAGAGAGAGAGAGAGAGAGAGAGAGAGAGAGAGAGAGGAATTCTTGGTCTTACAAGTAGGAATCAAAGACTGAGCCTTAGTTGAGCAATGAAATATGATCAGTGGTAGGGAGTTGGAGTCAGCAACTTTTACAATATTTGAAGTTGTTTTCTTTAAAAAAAAAAAAAAATCCGACTCCAAAACAAGGAGTGATTTTTTTTTTCAACTAAATATTTACTCCTGATACTTTTCTTAGGTGGAGACATTGTTTTAAAGAAATGGTAATGTCACTGTTAGTAATATTTCATCCAACTTAACTACAAGAACTGTCAATATCCTTTAATTAAGAGTTGTTTCTGTCCAGATCATCTCTACAAGAGATCTAGGCACTTCTAATTCTTTGAAACTTACATGATGCTCCAACTATTCTGAAATTTTGTCAGAAACATCTTTTAATAGCAAATATTTCTTATGTCACATGATTAAGCCCACCATCTCTTATAAGAGAGTTCAGCTGTTCCCAAAATCATCCCTTGCCAACCATACCTTTTAATCTATTGGAGTAGAGATAATGTATAATTGAATCCAACAGATCCAATAGCGTAGAATGTCATTCATGAAAAAAATGTTTACTTTGAGAGACTGGATTGTCTCTTGCGAAAATTACTTATTCAATAATTGTCTACCATATTTTTAATAAGTATTTACATTATTTATTTTGTGCCAATTTTTAGTTGAATCTACATACTTTTAAATTTGGTAGTATCAATTGATATTGCATGATGTTTTTTTTAATATCCGAACAATTCAGAAATAGATGCTACAATTGTTTTTACCTCTTTTTCATATATAGTTTTCCAAAAACCTCTGGCCTTAAAGGAGGGGGTGACTAAAACTTGCTGCTATGGTTTCAAATGATCTGAAATAACAGCAAGGGGAGACTTGATTCCAAATATTTTTTTATGTCATATCTCCCCTCTTTTGGAAATAGGGTACGATTATGAATATCTCTAGTATCAAATAAGCCTGTGAAATTTACTTTAAGCATGAAAACCAAAGAGGAGAGATATAACATATGAGAAATATTTGGAATCAAGTCTTCCCTTGCTGTTATTTCAGATCATTTGAAACCATAGCAGCAAGTTTGAGTTTCCCTTCCATCACGGGCAGAGGTTTTGGGGAAATATAAGATATTTTGTAATTCATATGCAAAAGTAGAAAAACAAATGACCATAATTGAAACATTTATATTTGTAAAAAGTGCCAAGAATAGACTCTGGACGATGGATGATCCCCTTCAAGTGCGACCTTAAGGGCAAATGTCACATATCCCACTACACAATTCAGGTCATCCCCTTTCCAACGAGCCTTCAGTTGTTAAATTCTGATCAATAGTCGCAGATATTTGGAACTTATAAAATTACAAAAAAAAGTGGTATATCAGGGCTGTATGGACAAATTTATCTTTAGTTGACCTTTGACAACTAAATATTTTCGTTTACTAGCCAAATAGAAAAATTACTAGCCAAACTCACATGATTTTTAGAATATGACATCTTCGTTCTATGACGAGTATGTACATCATAATGATTTTTCTGAGTTTTTTTTTTTTTGATAAGTGTCATTCTGAATATATACCGACTTTTCCATTGATACTTGAAAGCATAAGCATTCGACTTTCTTCAGATATTTTTTAAACAGCCTTTGTTAAAAAAAAAGTATATTGTTTTGTTAAACCTTTTATTGTTTAAATTATTTGCCTTTGCTCGTTTTAAAAAAAAAAAGAAAAGAAAAAAGTTGAAGATATTTTTCACTCAGTAGTGAGCTTTGGAAGAGTGTTGGTGAAAGAAACACAATCGCCAAAAGATAAGTGTTGCATTATTTCTAGTCGCCACTTTAAAAAATCACTCGCAAATGAGACTGTTTCACTCGCAATGTAGAGCCCTGTATATCTATATATAGATATATCTATACTGGTAGCCCAATTGAATATTGAAATGCTCACATCTTTGGTTCTATGAGACTAAAACTACATGAAAATTTGCAGGCTTTTTGAAGATTATACTATTCTATGATTAAAATTTTATGACAAATGGTAAAAAAAACAAAAAAAAACCTATATTTTCAAACCAATACAATGTGCCGAAATTTGCCTATATTTGTATATAGTGTCCTGCAGGCCAGCTTCAGTTTTTCTGCTTTGTTGTCTCCTCTGTGGCCTTGCCAGGTCATATATATATATATATATATATATATATATATATATATATATATATGAGAGAGAAAGTTAGGTATGTGTATATAGCAGGCCACATGGGGTTGCTCAGTCATAAAATACACTTAAATATATTTTATTCATGCAGATTTCGTATTAAATATTATAGAGCTAATGCTCTATTGATCATTATATTGTACCCAATATATAGGAGTGATTTCAACATTAATAAAATATAACTTGGGTGCCATCAGCTAGAACTGAAACCAAAACATTTAGCTCTCCAACAGTATTCATTACCACATGACCAATGAATATTAAAACTTAAAAAATGAACAGTTTAACATAGATATATATTTACGCATGTTAGAGGAGCAGTAAGTCAATTTACGCCCGTCAAGTTCCAATTTTTTAAGTTTGACCTCTTAGCAACTATTTTTACTGGCTAAGAATCAAATGAAATTTGTTCCACAGGTCCAATTCTGATATATTTCAAGTTTCAAGTCTGCAAAAATTTTACAGATTAACTTGGTAGAGACCGTTCTGCATACACATACAAAGTCACATATATATATATATATATATATATATATATATATATATATATATATATATATGAAAATAAAAGCAGATATGTCATTATAACATTATGGAAAAAAGGGAAAGAAAACCTGTGGCCTTTTTTTTTTTAGAAAATTCTCAATGTTTTGTCCCCATGTGGGGGGGGGGGCTTCCTCAGGAAAATGATAAGGATGATTGACGAAAAAAAAATATCTTTGGTACATTTTATTTTCCTCAGTCATCCTTATTCTCTTGAAGAAGTCCTCTGAAAATGGGGAGGAAACGTTGAAAATTTTCTAAAAAAGGCTGCAGGTTTTCTTTTCCTTATATATATATATATATATATATATATAATTCACTTGTAAACTAATTGGATATTTATTCTAGCCAACACGATGAGAAAAGTGGGCGTGTTGGTTTCGTAAATTTTACCATTTTAACAGGAAAGAAATCAAAACAGAACTTAACATGCGAGATGCAAAACATTTAATACAAAAAAAGAATTGTTCTAAATCAATTTTTGTATTTATATTCTATATAAATAAACCAGTAGCATGTACACGTGTGTATGAAAATATTTAACCAATAAACTACTGGTCACATAACATTGAAATTAACAGGAAATAGTAATCATACACCTAGGATTGTTGTATAATGAGTAAAATCTTTGGATGGATGAATAATGCACCCAGAAATATGTGGGCAAGTTGAAGTGTAAAATGTTCATTTCAACTTGCCCACATATTTCTATTACTTTTGCACATGCGAAAATTCATTCATAGCTTGAAATGGTTTAATTTTAAATCTTTCTTTTCTATCTGTAAATAGCTCAAACGATAAGGAACATGGCTAGACTGCTAAATGATTTGGTTACGATTCTAGCTGATGGAACCCAGGTCATTTTATTTTTAACTTTTGACATCGGCACTATATATAATATTCAATAGAGAATTAGCTCTGTAATAATAGAAATCTGCATGAATTAAAATATCATATTTAAGTGTATTTTATGACAGGGCAAAGCCAGGTGCCCCTTGCTAGTATGTAATAAATTTTAACCAGATCGGTTCGCATGTGTAAGCATCAATATGGATGTGCAGGATAAATTCCTAAACTGATGAACTATTAAATTATGACGAAACAGGGATTTACATGGACACATTTTTTGTAAACTTATTGCCCCCCATCACACCACCTCCTCCTCCTTGCTGCCCTTTCCTTGGTGTTGTTGCAACCCTGTTTGCAAATACAATATACACTGCATATTAATTTTATATATCTCTCAGTATGAAAATGCTATACCTATTGTTTATACCGAACTTGGGAGGGGTATTTTGCTAACACACACACATTAAAAAACTGGACTGTGCACCTGCACCTTTGCTTGAATCTTGTCTGCAACGATCCAGCGATTTCATCTTTTAAAAAAGGGATGACAGGTGAATATATATATATATATATATATATATATATATATATATATATATGTGCGTATGGGCATGGCTTAGAGGTTAAGGAATGAGGGTGGAGAATTGTTCGTTTTTGTTTCAATTCTAGATGATGGCACCCAAGTCATATGTATATTTTTTTTTAGTTTTGATCTCACTAATATATATTAAGTTCAATATAATAATTGACAGAGCATTGTCTCTGTAATAATGAATATGTAATTATGATCGGCAATACCAGCCGGCCTGCTAGTAATATATAAGTTATAAAATATATATGGCGATTAAGCTACACTGAATATTCCGCATTTCATCCACTCTAGAACTCTTCAGGCTTATGCGTATAAGCCTGAAGAGTCCTAGAGTGGATGAAACGCGGAATATTCGGTGTAGCTTATTCGCCATATATATTTTATAACTTACTAACTAGCTCTACCTACGTATTGAGCACTTTTGAAGTAAATACTTCAAGTTTTACGCATAAATTTATACTTTCGTATACTAATTTTATGTGAGTAAATTAAGTAGTTATATATATGATTGCATTGTTGTAGTTTCCGAGATGTAAATCCACTGAAACACTGGTATTTATCAAAGTGCTCAATGACAAGCAGAATATAATTATAGTATATTTATTTATACAAACATTATTGGCTACATATGTGCATACATGTTTCTGCAGCAATTGCTATCCATTCTGTTCTTTTTCTTTATTATGATCCGTTCAAGTAAAAATCTTTGTATAAGGTATTTAGAATATATATATATATATCAGCATACTAGCAAATCATAAAGATATTTCTTTTTTCTTTAGTTAAATCTCTCACACACATACAGATACTGAAGGAATATTGAATTTAAGGATCCACTAGAGGATCACACAGGCCATAAGTTTTTAGTTAATAATTCTTATTGAATAAAGTCAGATAAATACAACAAATCATTCGTAGAGTCCATACACAAATTGATAGGATTACTTATTCAAGAAGCTTAGATTTTCTAAGCCCCGATTATGAATATAAAGTCAATTCCAGTGAAGATTACATCTACATCACCAACTGCAGAAATTCTCTCAATATGTATGGTTGTTATTTTTGATATTTTATAAAATTTTATGTAATATTTATCATTTGCATGCTTATTGCCTTTGATTTGATAAAACAATGTCCATTAAATGCACTAAATAATCTACAAAACGTGCTTCTTCACAAAACGAGGGATTTATTGGATTTAAGAATCACCCCATTAGTGTTTTACAAGGTTTTACTGTATATTGAAATAGTGGTCGATCCAAGTAATTATATAGAATACATTTTAAACTGCTGTGTGTGTGTGTGTGTGTGTGTGTATGCATGTGTATTATGAAAAAGGAACTTTGTTTGCATATGTGTTAACTGTGGTGTTAAGAAAGGAACTTTGTCTGCATACTTCAAGTAATTATATAGAATACATTTTAAACTGCTATATATATATATATATATATATATATATATATATATAATGTGTGTGTGTGCGTGTGTATTATAAAAAAGGAACTTTGCATATGTGTGTGTGAGGTCCCTATGGAATCCTAAACAGCTGGGCTGATTTCTATATTTCACACAAATGTACTTTATGTATCTGGCAGAGTTTTTTTTTTTTATCAGAATCTCTTCGATAAGTATCAATAATTGAAAAATCCGATGAAAGAAGGAACAGACGATTTTGACCAAAGTTAACAGTTTATACAGCGTAACAACACCAGTGCATTTGAGAAGTTTTATTATCAGACAAGCAGAAAGGCCCGGCATATAAAATCAACAGTAGGTTCTTTGATATGACAGGGACGCATTTGAGATGAATGTTTCTGTTTAGAGTACAACTGAACCATGATACTTAAATTTTGCATTCTAAACTTTAATTCAAGCCATTATATACAATAATTATATAAAATCAACAGAAGGTTCTCTACAGTGCAATGTAGACTACAATGTATTGTGGACTATGTCATTACGGGGAAGCATGTGAAGCTCCCTCTCAGTGCACTCAATAGAGCAGTCAATCAATCAATTTGATTGAAAAATGGGTGATTTTATAGATTTCACCGACAATAAAAATATAGGCGTGTGAAACATTCATTGATCATTTAATCCCAGGCGACGTTGAGTCCCTGCTAGTATGTATATAGGATTCATTACTAAACTAAGGGAATATTTATTTTAGGCAACACAGTGAAAAAAAAAAAAACAATGGGCACATTATTATTTTTTTTTAATCTAAAAATATACGTTGGGTATTTTTATCTGGATTTCATATAATAAAATCTTTAATACGATTGTTATGTAATTTGCATAAAATGCTTGACGGCAGAATTTATCTTTAATATTTTTATAGTATGTGGTTCGAACATTCAGTTAAAAGCAGAGAATTCAAGATGTTCAAAATTTAGTATGAGAATTGTTGCAATGTGACAGTTTGGTTCCGGAAAAATTGCAAATTAGAAATGAATAATAACAGGAAAAGATTGAGTCTAATAAAAGAAAAGGTAGGGCATTAGTTATTATCCATAAATACGGAGTGGTTAAGTCCATTACAATGCTTTAAAGGGATGGCAGTGTTCATTTGTAACAAGAACCAAGTAACATGCAAATAAAATAAATAGCAAGGAGATGAATGCAATGAAACTTGTCATGCTATGTAAAGTTGACCAAGGTCAGTAGTTAAATTTTTCTCAGTTGTTTTTCAGAATAAAAATCTCATGATACACTAATTTCTTTGTTAAAAAAATACATAGTGCTTCATTCATAATGTACCCATTTACAATGCCTCCCCACGGGATAGAGTTAGACACCAGGGTCGTTTTTTAACGTGTTGTATAATACTGTAAATATGAAGTCCGAATAAATATTAACCTCAGTATTTTTAAGACGATACCAGGCAGATAAGGAAAAGCTCAATATGCGAAATAACGCGATAATATCAATGGAAATTTTCAGATACATTATGTAGAATTACAAAAGAAATTATTTGATAAAAGAGTACAGATAATTATTAAAGTCTTTTCCTTTAATAATTATCTGTACTCCTTTGTCAAACAATAAATTTTGTAATTGTACACAATTTATCTAAAAATTTCCATATATATATATATATATTGTCGAGACAAAGTAGGTTCATTTCACAGTTGGATTTCGGCACGGTTTGCTTGATCTGTGTTGGTTAATAGAAATTCTTGTGTGTGGGGCGTTTGCTCAGTTGGTAGAGTGCTTGCCTCGCATGCAAGAGGCTCGGGTTTCGAATCCTGAGTTTGGATGTGTCTAACTGATAAGCCCAAATGAGGGCGAAACTCGAGTTTTGGACTTCTGGTTCGTTGACTGTCATGGCTCTTGTGGGCTGTGGAATTTATTATATATATATATATATATATATATATAGAGAGAGAGAGAGAGAGATAGAGAGAGATAATGAAAACCACTTTAGATAATGTATGACACCACTTAATGTAAGTAAAGAGCCAAAAAAAAAAAAAAAAAAAAAAAAAACTATCTAACAATAAATGTTAGATCAACAGATATTTCCCTCTTTGTCAGAAACATCACTCATAGAATGTGAGGACTAAAGGACAAAATAAGGGAAGCAAGAGTTACAAGGCTTTCTAGTCTCCTTATGATAATATTAGACACCCGAAAAGTATAAAACAGGGCAGCTACATATGAATTTTTTTTAATAAAAAAAAAAAAATCCTTGATAGTCTTTGAATATTACAACTATATAGGGACCACTGACTTAAGCCTACCTTGAAGAATCGGAAAATAAGATGAAAAACGCCATTTCTCATGAAAGTGGACCTTCAACCAAAAAAGGCTTCATGAAATAAAAATAACTTAGTAAGAACAATAGATTTTAAAGGTATGTGTATATGTAGATATGTGTATGCGTGTAAAGAATAAATGAAAAAAGTAGATACAATGACAGTGTGAATAGCTTAATATTTTGTCTTTATAACTTTGAAGACTTCGTCAGGTATGGTTGGTTGTTTTTGTTTTACGGCATATCAACCCTTTTCGGGTTATTTAATGCCGAATCCAAAGATTTTGAAGAAAAATTTTTTTAATAGAATATATTTGTTGTTTTCACGTCGGTTTCTATTTAACCCATACCACCTAACAGGTACTACCACTCCGGGTCAGAGTGGACCTGGGAGCAATGGTAATTAAAGGGTGGCTCCACACTCCCCAAAGCCCACAAGCTGGGGCCTCACCCCTGGATATAGTTTAAGGTCATATCCAGGACCCCCATTGAGGGACTTTTACCCTCTGCAGGGGGGCAGTCGGCGTATTCTAATGCTCCACAGACAGGGCCTCGTCAGGTATGAGTTCAAATTTGAAAAACATGAAAAGATAAAAAAAAAGTTGGGTAAAAGAAAAAAGATACAAACAGTAAATAGAATGAAAAAAAAAAAAAAAAATAGAGAGTTGTTTTAAATGTTTCAAAAATTGCCTGCATGTCAAGTGAGGGCAGGAAAGGAGAAAATGTAGATATGTTGGAAATTATTGTTTATATGTAGCACAGAGTGAGAAAAATAAAATGTTTTCGTCTTTATTTTCTATTCATTATCTAACTTAATGCTATTCTCTGGTTATAATTGTAGCTAAATTAGATGTAATGTGGTAGAAACCTATTCATTATTTGATAATGTGGTTAAACTGGGAAATAATACCAGATTCAATGAGTCAGCAAAGCTTTTTTTAAATTCTGGATTGGTTTGATTAGTATGGCTCGAGTAAAATTGGAAGTGAAATTTAAATTTGATAAGAATGTAAACAATTTCAGAATTTTCTCAAAATGTTTAAATAACCAAAACGTTAAACTAAATGTCAGAAAAACCACTCAACATACTTAGAACTACCAAAAAGAAGAAAAACAATGCATTTTTTCAACTTTTAAACCAATCATCAAAGCCTTCTATGATAAATTAATTAAACTAAGAATCCCACCATATAAAACCTGTCACAAAGCAAAACAAAATTTCACTAATAACTGAAAATGCACAACTCACAACTCATTCTGGTTTTTGTTTGATTTTACACAAAACTAAAAAAAGACTACACAAGTTAGATTTAAAAATATACAAGCTTAACAGAGCTATTCAAATAAATAATTACTAAAACACCTTTTTCTCTCACATGTCAGATTTCAACCACACATTTAATTTTACTCAGGCCACACTAATAAAACCAATCCATAGCAACTCACTGAATCGTTTATGATTTCTCAGCCTAACCACTTTATAAAATAACAAATATGTTTATACCACACAATACTTTCTTTAGCTACAGTTATAATTAGAAAGAATAGCATTAAGTTAGATAACAAATAAGAATATAATCAATTTGTTTATTTTCTCTTACTTCATACTGACTGGGAAGCCATCAGAGAACATATCAGAGATGTCCCATGGACCAATATCTTTTCTCTCCCTGCTGATCAGTGTGCAAATGAGACAACCAAATGGTGCAAAGCAAGCATTGAAGAACATGTCCCTGCACAGAAGTATTATAGCAAGCCTCACCCCGATGGTTCACTCCAGATTGTGCAGCTGCCATTGCACAGAAAGCATGCGCTCTGCTGGCTCGTATGTCATAAGTCATGTCATAAGTCAAATGCAAATAGGCAAAAATTTATAGATGCTAGAAATCATTGTAAGAGAGTAATAACCACAGCCAAAAGAAGATGCTGAAATAACCAGGGAACAGAAGATAGGAACTGGCGATTTCTGGGAAATTTATAATATTGTAGTGAATAAAGGACAATCAGTAATTCCCCCACTATCCAACAACCAGAAGGTTGCATGCACAGCAACCAAAAAGGCAGAACTGCTTGCTCGGTGAATCGCCTCAAAATCCACTCTAGAGCCAACAAACAACTTTCTCCTAAATTTTCCTATGCGGCGGAAGCCACAATTGATGATCTGAAAATCACCCCTTCACATATCCACAATGTCATAAAAAAAACTTAGACCCGAGCAGTGTTTGCAAATTATGCAAATTTACTTTGAAAATCATTTTGAAACATTTGATGAATGAATAATTTCACAAAATGAACCTGTCAACAGGCTACCTTTTTTGTGCAATTTAACTGCGTTAGATTATTTTCTTTGGAGATATGTAAAGTCCTATGTCTATGCAGATAAACCAGACAATAGACCACTAGGAAGACAATATTCAATGCATTATTGCTGAAATACAGCCTAATTTAATACATAGTTTATGAAAATTAGACCTCTAGTTTATGCCATATGTGCGAAACTGTATTTAAGTTATAAATGCTAAAAATTAATCTTTGAAATAAACCACATATTTATATGATAAAAATACTTTCCTGTGTTTTATCTACAACCAAATAAAAATAAATTTAAAAAATAAAAACACCCTTATATACATATAATATAATTATGTGAGACTGAGCATATGCTATCAACAGCTAATTTTCTTTTTGTTCATTTTCATGAAAACTGCTTCAGACAAGGTATGAAGTCACTTGGTGCAATGATCCATAAAAATTTTTTAAAAATTAAAAAATACTACTGCAAGGTCAAAAACCGGCTAAGACTAGGTATGAGATGGATAGATTTTGACCCAGAAAATAGCAATTCTTCCTCCTTTGTCATTCATGGAAAGTGAGGATAAAGGACAAAATAAAGGGGAAAATATTTTAAAATATTATATAAAAAATGAGAATTGTTTGTAGTTGTCTGAAGTAAAATAGCAATAAATGACTCTTGGGGTGAATTTAGATTTGACGAGTAAATAGTTCTTTGTTTAAAAAAAAAAAAAAAAGAAATGTATTTTATTGCGACATAAAAAGTTTGCATATTATTTCAATACTCAATTTATTGGGTTGAAAAATGTAATATTTCTCCTGAACAAACTCAAGTAACATATCTTTTCCAGCTTGTGCTATTAACTCTCAAAAACTGTCAGCTGGTAAGCAGTTGCATTTTCAAAACTTACATATCTTCAAATAGAAATCATAGTTGCATTTCGGATGAGTATTTATAATTCTTCCATACCTGAACCCATCAAGGCAGAAACATATTTAATGAGGCAGCATTTACCACTGCTGGATGATTATTCCAAGCTACTAAATAAATAAAAAGTTTAGTTCATAGTTATTTGATTAATGGGTTGAGATTTGCAGAGTAAAAACCATGTGTTATAATAAAATAAATCTTGTAGGTGCTCCAAAATTGGTCTTCAGTAATAAACTCATTTCTCTACAGCTTTGGGGTTTTAAATTATCAAATCACCTCCACCAGCAACCCAAGCATTTCTTAAAAGAACGCCCTCCCCTTGTATGTAAAGCTCTCACACATTACTAACTAAATTACCTATATTTATAAGCTGTTTCTTTTACTGACTCAAATGTAATGCAGATGCGGCAACTTGATCCTTCTAAGTTTACCTCAGTTTCTATTCATATGGTATGCTGCTCAATTCTGGAATCAATTCAATGGCAAGTAAATGTTATCACTTCAAATAGAATATTTGATGCTTGCTTTTCATGAGTTGAAGAAAAAAATAAAATGAAACAAAGACAACATAGGTTGCAGGAAAAAGGTTTTAAAAATGTTTATAATCAAAAATTAATCTGAATTAACTGAAAATGCCAAAATACTTGGTTTACATTTTTAATGTTTAATAATGTTAATGACTCAAAGTTAGCATCTTTAAGGAGTTTAATGGAACATTCTTGAAAGCTATGACTAGAATGAACAATGTCATCTTTCATACGGACATTACTTAGGATGTAATGGGATGATAAAGTGAAACTTGAATGTTTTAATTAAGTCAGATATATTACAAGGTTAATTTTATGTATTATTTGGACTACTGTTCTCATTTTGAGTATTATTCTCACAACGTTTCGGCTGATGTAACCTCCAACCTTCTTCAGGTTAATCTCATCGAACTTGGAAATTTTTCAAGACACGATACTCCTGAAGATCAGAAGTTACATTGGCTGAAACATTGTGAGAATAACAATGAAGATGAGAACAGTAGTCTGAATAATCCAAATGATCAATCTTCATCTAAAAAATTCAGAAACATAACACTAATTTCATGTTATCTTAGATAATTTGGTACTAGAACTGTTGCAATGTGAGGATTTCTTTAGGGGCTGAATAATAACAGGAAATGACTCAAACTGATTTAAAAATAAAAAAATAAAAACATAAGATAACTACAGATACACACTCGAGAGTCAAACCAATGAAAAGAATATGCTGTTATCCTTTCCCTAGTTCTTATTAACCTAGAACATATATTGGCGAGATGAATTGATTTCAATAAAACTCATTTTAGACAATCAGGTAAATGAATCAACGGACCTTTTTTTTGAGTAAGGTCAATTCAAAGGAAATTTTTAGATTCTAGACTAGAATAGGGGAAGTTCCTACAAAAAAAAAAAAAAAATTCCACCTGCTTTCTACAAACAATTCCTCTACAAAAAAAAAATGCTAAGTAAGAAAATCACATCTTTCTATCAAACTAGAAAGGTTACAAATTTTTATTCTATTTTTATTTTTGGTTGGCTTTAAATGATCTGAGGAGTTAATGTTATAAAATAAAAACCATACAAAATTCATCGGAGATTTTTTTTTTTTTTTTTTTACAAAGGCATCACCACATTATCAAGGCCCAGAGGCCACTCAAGGATAAGGGTTAAAGAGTGTACAGTAGAAATTGGTCAATATAGTAATCATTAGTAATGAAAATTTGGTAAATTTGATAACTTATATGGAACGGCTCATCAAGAACTTATTTACTTTAGACTTGAACACAACCATATTGTAGTCAGCCGGAAAGCAGGAAAACGGAAGACAATTCCACAGGCGTGCAGTTCTAAGAAAGAAGCTTTGTTCATGGAATCTACGTTTAGGTTTAGGCACAGATAAAGAGTGGGGGAAATTATTGATAGTGTTTACAGCTAGACGAGTGTTTCTTGTGAAAGTTTGGCGAGGGGGGACCATAGATTGAAGCTCAGCTAATAGTTTTTTTAAAAAAATCAAATCTATAATTCCTATTAAATTTCAGATGAGTTTTAGAATCCACTTTATTTTATAACACTAACCAGGAACATTTTAAAAGTATCAATAGCTGTACAATACAGGTCTTAAAGATAGGCTTAGACCTGAACTCTCAAAAGATTATATCTGAACTATATTGGGAGATGTATGTGAACAAGAAACTTTGTTCATTTGCTCACATTGAAAGAATGGATAAGAGTATTTGGGTTAGTTAGTGTAGAACAGTTGAAATAGTAAGGTCAGTTGGCAGGAGAAGGCTTTAAATGCACACAAACATACACATAGAAAGAAGTGATGATGTGGATTTGGAGAGAAAGAGAAATAAAGACCTGACCAGAGATAGATTAGTTTGGAAATTAATTTTTAAAAGCCATCCAACATGTAAAACACACTTTTAATCAAGAATATTTTAATAGTACCAAAATGCAATAATAATTATGCAAAAAATTGTAATATAGCAAAATAAGAGATAGAGAGTATACCCGACAATAACATTCTTTTTTTAAGTTTAACTTGGTTGTCAAAATATTTTTGATACGTTTTTTTTTTTTTTACAAACTGAAAGAATATATTTTTAAAAAATTTACTTTGTACAAGGCATATCGTGGTAGGGCCAGATTTATAGGATGTCAACCTGCGAGGGGAGTTTGGGAAGCAAGATGTTTGTTCACGTATTTAAATTTCTGCATGTTAGAACCGTAGGAAAAACAATGAGTAGGAAAGAAATTCCAAAGGTAAGAAGTCTGAAGAAAAAGAAGTGATCAGAATAAAAAATCTTTCGGCGTCCAAGGACCTCTAATGTAAAAAGGTAGGCTTTAGCAGTTAGTCATGTAGTTCAGGAGTATTTTCGTCTAGGGATAAAAGTTCATTAAGTTCATCAGAGCACGTTCTGTAGAATTATTTATAAACAATGCTGAGCTGCTTCTAGCAAAAAAAAAAGAAAAAAAGAAAAAAAAATTCAGATTTGATTACGAGTTTATTTCTCAAAGATATAGTGAGGTTCTTTATCTACAAATAATTGGTGTTGGAACCTATTAATCATGAATATAATGTAGGTTTTGGAGATTGTAAAAAAAAAAAATAAATAAAATAAAAACAATTTTTAATGAATAGATATATGAACTTTTAATGGTAAAATCTTTCATGAAAAAAAAAAAACAAAAAAAAACAAAAGCAGCAGTTTTACCATTTTGCACAGCTTTTAACAAAATTGTAAGAATATTCTAGAATGTGTAAATAAAAATCTACTGGAAAATTCATCATTTTAATTCTTTAAGAGATTAAACCGAAAAGGATTTTAGCTTTCAGAAATGATTATTAACCAGAACAAAAAAACTTTACTCATCAATGAAACTAAACTTATGCTCCTGAAGATTAAAATCAAGTTATAACGTTATTAAAACTTTTAAAATCCTTATTGTTTTAAATGTTTAAAATCCTTCTTCCAATTTTGATCAAAAACATGATCCCGATGCTAGAAAATATCTAAAAATTAAGGCTTAAGCTTAAGAAATTGAAATTAATGGAACCTTGCTTAATTGACATCTAACAGCTTTGGATCAAATCTAATGCAAATCTGAAATATTTATATTCTTCCAATGTGAGGTTGTGTCCGTATTATGCATACCTCTCCTAAAAATCCCTTAAAGCAATCCATAGAAAATGAAATTTGGAGAATGCCAACTCATTAAAATTTCATAAAATGTGGAGGTATCTGAATTTTCAAAAAAAGTTTCCACCTTTCTTTGTATGAAACTAAATTAAACTTAATATAGCCTACATTACTCAGCCTTACTCCTAGCAGTTGTATTCCAAAATTCATAATGATTGGTTAATTAGTTTGGGAGTGAATCTTATACATGCAAAAATATAAACATACCTAATTTCGTATTATTTGGATTTATCGGACTACTGTTCTCATCTTGAGTGTGATTTTCTCAACGTTCCGGTCGATGTAACCTTCAACCTTCTTCAGGTGTATCTTGGAAGGACCCGTGGTTAGAGTATTTAGAAAAATCAATTGCAGAAAGTCATATTCTCTTGAAAGTTGAAGGTTCAATCCTCAGAGTGGGCGACAGAGAAATACAATTGCGACTTACTTAGGACCTCTATCCAGTCATGGCTGACGGAACAAGAGCATGCTACCCCCATGAAGTAAATAGAGGGTTCCGCTCGAAATTCCGTCCAAATTTCCGAGTTCGACAGAAACATTTCCGAGTTCGACAAGATACACCTGAAGAAGGTCGGAGGTTACATCGACCGAAACGTTGTGAAAATCACACTCAAGATGAAAGCAGTAGTCCGATGAATCCAAATAATACGAATAACCAATCCTCATCTCAAAAATTCAGAAACGTTATACCTAATTTCATTTAGAGATTAAAAAAATTAATGAAAATACTTCATTTAATGACATAAGAAAGCAATCTTTTTTTTTTTTTTTTTTTTTTTTAAAGCAATTCATAAAATTAAAAGTTGAAATAGTTGAACTAAAGTCTGTTAAGAAGAATGGTGGTAAAAGTAAATTAGCAAGAAGGAAGCAGCCGACATTAGAATTTCCCAGAGATGATAAAATAGGAAGAGCGAATCAAGATAGAAGGCGGAAGTGATATTTTCTCTCCAGCGAAAGGATAGAAGGTAGGAAATAAAAAAATAAGTGTGGGGTGAGGGTAGAAAAAGAGATATGAATCTAAGAACATGGAGAGTGGGCAACAGTAAAGAAGTCAGGGTGGATTACAAGTCTGGTAATAAGCTAACAGGTAGAGTGAAGGGTGGATGGGGGGGGGGGGACTAAACGCATTGAACTGTCTACTGACCCAATAAAAAAAAAAAAAAAAAAATTTAAATTGATGACCAACATTTTTCTCTAAAAATAGTTCAATATGTAAAAATAATGAGATCTATTACTTGGTTTTTGCATTTAAAAAAATATATATTTTATTTTACTTCTATTATTTTTTCCCTTGTCATTGAATACAGTTTTGTTGTTTTTCCTTTCAAATTGGTAAAGTTTAAAAAAAAAAATTCAAATGAACTTGATTAAATATATTTACACTTGGTAAAATGATACAATTTTTTAACTGGTTGCACTATCTGAAAATGGCACTATAATTTGAATAGAGATTATGATTTTACTTTCTTTTTTTTTTATTTATTTATTTACCTCTCAAGAAAGTTAGACAAGTTAAATTGAAAAACCACTGCACCATGGTTAACACACTGGTCTGCAAAAAAAAAAAAAAAAAAAAAAAAAATGCCTGAGCAAACTCGTTGGCATTCCTACAATAGGGGCGCCTCAGGTGATTAGTGATAAACTAACCTCTTCTGGAAGAGAACGTAAAGTCTAGGAGGGTGGACCTTCTGGGATTGAACAGGACCACACCTCAGCCCAACAGCAAAAAAATTACTGTCGGACTGATTGTGAAAAATATATTCCTTTTGAAATGAGTTGGTAATTATTGATTATTATTAGAAATGAAAGTAATGAGCTAATTTTTAATCTTACTTCATAGTTACAAAACTGGGACGTTTCGACTAGTTGCTAACACTTTGAAAATGAATTGCTATTCCCTACTTAAACTCATTGAAACGAAAGTTTCAGTTTTTTGGTTTTATTCTTTGTTAATTTTGTTATTTCTATTTTATTTTAGATAATCAATACAATATAGACGTCTCTGGTTTTCTTCTAAAAATAAAGTTTTTATATTCATTTTGGAGAAGACGTAAATAATATTTAAAAATAGTCACAAAAACAGAAGGAAAAAACGGATCCAGCAAAGAAAAACCGATTAATGTTCTTAAGTTTTATTCATTTGTTTAAAGAATAAAACAGTGGCAAAAAAAAAAAAAAAAAAAAAAAGAAAAGAATTTGCCAGGATGAGATAGAAGAGAGAGCGTTGTTGCAGTGTAGGAAACTTATTTGTCATGTTCCCCTTAAAATTTAGAAATGGACACACGCGATTAACCAGTAAATCTTACCATACTTTCGGATTACTCATAAAATATTGATCCTAGAAAAGTTGTCTGACTTTGGTAAAGTTTATAGTACATTGATGTCTGGGACAAAAGCAAATGCCAGAATATTATTTTTAAACAAATATTAAATACAAAATATGTGGAACTCGATATCATACGGCTGCTTCCTAGATGACTATAACATGGTCATTTTCAAATCTAATGTACATAAGTTCCTATTGAGCCATCCTTTTAAATAATCAAGCCCTACCCAAGTTCCACCATTACTGATCATGTTTTCTCACAATCCACCAAAAACTTATTAACCCTTATACTTGAAGGTCCTCCAGGCCTTGATAAGTGGCGACCCCCACTCCAAATAAAAAAAATGAATAGAGTATATCACCTAACATGTAATTAAAAAAAAATATTTAGATATTTTTAAATAATTCATTAAAAACCAAAAATGCAAATTAAACTTGATTTTATTTTAATAATTATTGAAATGAAATTAAGTTGTTAATTTAATTTTAATTGTACACAATTTATTAAAATTAAATTATTTTTTTTTTAGTTTATAAATTAATGTATAAATATCAACATTGAATTCATTTAGACAATTAATAACCTTTATATATCCATGTATCTAATAGTTTCCTTGCCTGGAAATATAATTTTATTTTGAAAACAAGTGGTAGAATATGTACGTTTTAATTTTTCTTCTATTAAAACTGAATCAATACAAATTTAGTATCGTATAATCGCGTTGACACACCGGCTCTCGTTAGATCACCAAAATTAAGCAACGTGGAGCCTGACTACTACCAGATGGGTAACCATTTGAAAATTTAGACGTTTTATGTTATCTTCCCATGACCAGTATATACATGCAGCTGGGGGACGGTTTATAAATTCAATATTCCCTGTAAACTTCCTCCTTTAAAGGAAGACAGCGTAGCTCAACTAGGGCTAAACACCACACGAGTACAAATTTCTGTGAATTTTAGTTACCTAGGATTCCAATTTTTTTTTTTATATACACACTATACATATGAAACTTTTTTATATAACTAAATGTACAATGAAACATTATTTTATTGCATTTTTTTTTTATCATTAGAATATTTATCTGCATTTATATGTACGTTTTTACTTTAATTTTTAAATTTCAAACTATTCTATTTGGAATCTTCATCTGACAACGATGCCAGAAAAAAAAGTTATGTCTTCAGTATTTGATTTCACTGAATAAAGATACTTTTTTTTCTTTTCGCATATAACATTCAGTAATTTTCTCCGTAGTGCCCTGAAATTAATTAAATATAGATACAACTATGAAATTCCTTATAGCACATTCAACTCCTAATTCAGAGATAGTGAATTCAATTTCTACCACAAATAATACTTTTATTGTAAAAAAAAAAAAAAAAAAAAAAAAAGGACAGATACATGTATACTGAGATTTATTTATAGACAAAGATTAAGTACCTTAAAGAAAATGAACCATTTCAAAAACACTATATTTATTGATTTAAGTAATGTGAGTGGGTAAGAAAAAAAAAAGAAAGGAAAATAATTTTTTTTCCTTTCTTTTTTTATCAAATTTCTTCAGGTAAAAAAAAAAAAAAAAATGATTTAAAAATAATATCCTCATCATCACTCTTATACATCCAGATGCTATTAATTTACTTGAATACAAAAAATTATCAATTATTTATTTATTTTTTTTTTTTTTATTAAGTTTCACCACATTTTCATACCTATGGAATTTACTAAAAAAATAAGAAAATACTAAACATTTTGAAATATAAGAAACGTATAAAGTTAATGTTAATAAAACAAGTGAAGCATGCATGCTCCAGTGAGTGCACAGTGAACGAGGCATAAATATATGACTAAGTTCAGCATCCGCCCCCCCCCCACCAATTTAGCCCAAAAGTTCCTAGGGGACGTCAAATCCTGGTGAAAATGATCAAACGGTGAAGTTTTAGGCCTTAACATATGTAAATTTGAGTTCTGCACCATGCAAAAAAAAAGAAAAAAAAAAGAAATGACTAAGTTGGCCCCCCTCCTCCCATTTAGCCCCCAAAGTCTCCAAGGCCTTAACATCTTTAAATTTGAGTTCAATACCATACAAAACTGCTAAATAGACATACACAGAAAAGTTTGGACAAATATGGTAAAATAGTCCCAAAAATGGAGTCTTTATTAGACCTACAAGAACCCTTGGGCACACCCAAGAGTTATCACGAAGTATAGACAAACAAAATTATAAATTAGTTGGTTACAACTTTTCAGAAAGTTTTATAAAAATCCAACGCATCAATTTTTTTTTTTTTTTTAATAAGCACAAAAGTGTAAATTTAGCCATTTTAACTCAAAAGGCACTCCTAGGGGGGACAACCGGAGTTTTCCCGGAAAATCCATTCTGTTATTTTTTTTTTTTTACTCATATCATGTTTAATGTATGTGCAAAATTTTTTTAAATTCCAAGTTGAGAAGTGCGGACAGACGAACGGATAAACAGACAAGGGTGAATATACAGGTCCACTCTCCTTTTGTCAGGGGACCAACAAAGGAATGATCTAAAAGAATTGGAATATCTCAGGAAAAATAGTATAATTCAAGAGAATCAAAAACTTATAGAATTCTAATACAATTCCTTCGGCACAGTTTTCTGATAGTGAAAGAGACATTAACAAAACATATTGTAACTTTCTTTTGGCATTCTAGAAAGCGGCTGTAGTGAAGTGACGACTTGGGTGTTGCAAGTTCAAACTCAGTCGGTTGAATGGCATAACTTCTACTTATGGATGTTGACAACGTTCATGTGGTCCCTCCTTTAAGTACTTGATTCTAAAAAGAATTTGGGAAACCAATACCAACACCAGAATCAATCCGCCAAAAAAAATGTCATATCATGCCAATTCATACAAATTTACTATTTGACATGTGTGTAGAAAAGCAACTGTAATAAAACTAAAATGAAAACAAATCGAATAAAGTTGATTTTTATAAAAAGAATAGTTTTTTTTTATGTCTCTTTTAATAAATAGTTTTCTTTTTTTCTTTTGGTAAAACTTTGCAGTCACTTAGCACTTAGATGATGGGTGTTTTGTTTCTATATTGGCAAATTAAGATAAAGCTGGATTTAATGTTGGAGGCATTACATGCTTTCATGTTGGTAGACCACTCCCCCACCTTAAAAAAAAAAAAATCTGCTCCAAAATCCTCATATAAATCTGATTTATGTTTGAATGCATTTGAAAAGCGAGTCCATTTTTCAGATGAAATATGTATGCCTCAAATGCAGGTGAGATATACAACTAGTTGGATTGGAGCTAAAACAATCTAATAGTTACATTTTAATGGACTATTTTCTTTCTGTATAAACTTTAATATTCATACAGAGTGATTAATCTATTATCCAATGAAAAATTTTTGCATGGGATGTATTTCTGCTAAACTACTTATACCCCCCCCCCCGCTTCTAAACCGGTTCGATTTAAGATTTAAACCCAACAGGAAGTGAGCCACACCTGTCCAACTTAGAGTAATATGGGACTCTTTCATAACATTTTTTACATAAAATCTTTTCTTCTCTTTTGTTTTTGTTGATTGAGAGAAAATGTGAAATAAAGTTGGTATAAAAAAAATGGCAGAATGAATTTTGTCATTCAGTTAACTTTTGACCAAATGTCTTTATTCTGCAAATCTAACGAGTTTACTTTTAAAATTAAGGGTCCCTATTTGAAGGTGTTTAATGAGCTTCACTTAAAAAAACGTGTAATAGATCTACATGAAGTTTGCTATTCTACTGCTAAATAAATAACAAGCAAATTGTTTTCGTATTCTTAAATGAAAACTAATTTTAAAAAATATTTTAAGGAGTAAAACCGTCAAGGATTGGCTATGAAAAAAGTATTTCCTTCATATAAAATAAAAACATAAAAAAAGCAGGAAAAAAAAAAATATGAAATAATATAAAAAGTAAAATTTGAGAGTATTTTTAGAAAAAGGCTCAAGAGCCAATCTTATAACACTTAAGACATAATGAATCAGCGTTAGTTGATATAATTTCAAGTTTAACATAGCATGGCATCCAGTTACTTTCTGCATATATTATTTGATCTACCTTCACATGCAAATATATTTTTAGCAATTACAGACTTAACAGTGTAGAAAGTCTTACTAAAAACTGGATAACATTAAATGTATCAAATAAAAAAAATGATATCAAGTAAATTTATTCAAACGGTACTGGTTACATGGAGTTGCATACATTTGCACATCTAAAAACAGTAATAAGAATGGAATTCATTAGAAATGTTAGAATTCATAGATTTATATGAATATCATTGGGATAGACAGTTTAGTTTAAATGAGCTAAGAATATAATTTTACAATATTTTGATATTTCTATTTAACTAACAAACCAATCAACAGAAAACTAATATGGTAGTATCCATATGAGAAAAAAAAATAAGGGCAGTAATAAAAGTACTTATTTATGTAAAAAAAATATTAATTCCTTCTTTCTCTTAATATCATTAAGCAAAAATAGTATATTGATCCTAATTAAGTAGATCTTAGATACAATTGATTCAAAATACATTTTTTTTTTAATATGTTATGCTTATGACAAAATAGAATTAAATGTTCAGGTGGTAGGAGCTATAAATGATACGTTAACAGAACCATAAGCACATTTGCATTGCTTTATATATTAGATAAAAAGATTATTTTATGGAAAGGGTATTTATCTTTTATATTGAACTAGCAGGGATATCCGGTGTTGCTTGGGGCCATTAAAAAAAATAGAAAAGTTTACAAATGTGTGTAACAACTTTACATTTAAATCGTATACCTCTCTACCTCCTTCAATCTGTCTTCCTCTCCTTTCCCTTTCTTCGGGTTTTACACATCCTTCTCTTCAACCCCCTTTTGACCTCTGCCCAACCCATTCCTCTCTATTGTAAATAATAATAACTTAAGTCATTCACCTCTCCTTTATAAAATAGATAACAATGTAAATGGCTGACTCCCTTCCTGAGGAAACTTGGCTCATTTGACCTCCAAATGTTTTTTTTTTTTTTTAATTATAGATATTATTCATCCAGGGTAAGGTTGATCAAGAATATACCAACTTTGTGAGTGTTTCTTATGTAGTTTTTGACTTTCAGTTGGCCAGACATACACACTGACAGCTACCTTTTATATAAAAGATAATCATTTATATGAAGAAAGAATAACATAAAACAAAAATGTTCTTCTCCAAGCAAGCACATTTAGAATTGCATTTAAATATAATTTTCTTTCTATAGCTTTCACCAAAAATAAAGATGCACACTTGCAACAAATATGTTTATCAAAAATGTATGGTACTAAATGTGATAGCAAGTTAATATTTAGTGATTATACACTGAATGGGTTGTTTGGTTTGTCTGTTTTGTGGCACATAAACTTTTTTTTTTTGGGGGGGGGGGTTATGTAATGCCAAAGTTGCACACGCCTATTGTAAATGATTCATAAAACATAGATTGCTATCTTCTCCATAGTCATAACTTTTCTAAGTGTATTACAATGTAACTGTCAACAAATCTTTGGTATAAAATATTGTAATAGGTGTTTAAATTTCCTCCATTTTCAATCCTCATAATATTCTTCATTCAACTGACAATTCATGCATCCTTATCCTCAAGTGGCTTTTGACCTTGAAAAATAGTGACTTATTAATTAAAAAAAAAAAAAAAAAAATGAATGTGATAGATTAAATGGGATTTGAACCCTTTAGGAGTTTCCATAGTCCATGTTGGTACTCATGATTTAAACAATATCCCTCTTTTTAAATTTAAATGAGAGACCTTTTGTAAATATTCTGTAACATTTGAAAAAAAAAAAAAAAAAAATCACTAATAAGATTTTGGGCTTCATTGGCTACAATGTAAGCTAAGTAGTGAGTCTCTATGATGAACAGAACCGAAGTTATAGCCAGAAGTATAACTTACCATTTCTATGACTTTGATCTTGAACTTTGACCTAGAATTAAATCAGTTCTAAGTTAGACCATGACCAGAATTTTGACCAAGTTTGGTGATGATTGGTCAAGTGATGTTGACACTAAGCTGTACACAAACATAGTTACAAACGTGATTGAATATATAACCTCCTTAGCAGAGAAAACAAAAGAAAGTATAAATTATTTGCTTCCTATAGAGATCACTGAACACAAACACAGTTGAGAGGATCAGCATCTCTAGGGGTTCATCAGATTATACCCAAATCCATGATATTTACTATTTGTAAACAAACGAATGTGTTGATTTCTTTTTAAAATTCATAAAAATCCAATTTTTATAACAATTATTCAATACATTATATATTTTATAATAAATGCAATGATTTGAATTTATCATCATACCAATTTTCAAATAAGCAAAAGTTTGATTGAATTTGAAGTTATAGCCAAGATCAATGCACGTGTGATAATGTTGCAGCAATGTTCACTCTGGTTGGCTCCTTCCCTGGCTTGCACTACATCTTGAATCATGGTGGCCCATGCACAGCAGACATATACAACATAATCATGTTGGCACACAGGTTCTCGTTAAATCACTGAAGATAAACAACATTGAGCCTGGTCAGTACCAAATGGATGACCATTTGGGAATACCAGGTGCTGTATGTA
>NC_136482.1:96004722-96064722 GCF_053919585.1 Euprymna scolopes | reverse complement strand
AATGTTGAATTTTTCTATGAAGCAGATTATGTAACGTAATGTAATGTAAGCAGTTAAACATAGTAATTTACATCCACCTCTTGAGCAGTGTTGTTACAATATCTGGCTATGTAAATTTCCATCTTTACCTAGTTTCTGCCATTTTATAACTAGTGGTTTTTAGTTCTCTCCCACTGCAAGAACTGTGACACTAGGGTCGGAAAATGGGATTCGGGAGTCGGAAAGTGAGAAGTCAACACCTCCGAGAAGAGGCACTGACCTGCAAAAAGTGCTCGGGAAGCTCTGTCGGCATTCCCCGGTGAGGGCACCTCACGCGATTAGCAATAAACTAACCTTTTCTCACTGGAAAAGTTGGACATATGAGAACTGCAAAGAACTTAACACCCACCGCAAAATCAACAGGGACCAAGTCATTATAGGATTGATCTAAGCTTTGTTGATTTTGGGGGCCCCGGGATAAAAATCCCTGGTCATGTATAACTAGTATGAAAGAAAAATATTTACGGAATTTTACAGAAAAAATATACTTCATAGTATTTGTACGAGAGAATAAAATAATTATGATGAATGTATTTACATATTGATTTTATTGGCAAATAAAAAAAAAAAACAAAGAAATTATCTTAATTTATTTGGAATCGATGTCGAATAGCCTTTATGTCTATCAAAAAAGGTAATTCATTTTTAAAGAAATATATTTATACTAGGTAGATACCTGGCGTTGCCTGATCGTACAATAAACATGATATTTTCATTTATGCAGATTGTATGTATTGTTATAGAATCAATCATCTATTGAATATTATATATTACAAGGAATAATTCACAAAAAAATAAAAAATAAAAATAAATAAAATAATAATGCCGTTCATCAAATTCCATCTGTTTTTGTTTACAGTACCACATCAGCTGATATTTGGGCTTGACGATGAATGCCCTGGAAAAGTTACTTCTGATCAATGTTTGGTTTTAAAATATGTAAACCAAGTAATTATTTGTGATGAGTTTAAATGGTACCTCTTTTATTGTAAATTGAACTCATTAATAAAGAATTAAAATAAAATGGTGAGGTACGGGCTTGAACAGGGGATCATTTGATTTGAAGTCGAATGCTCTACCACTGAACTATATCTCCAGATGTCAATAATTCTGTTTTTTTTTTTAAGAAGAAATGATTTGCTGGGATTTTATTATCTTCTTTGCCAATGTAATAAAATATTCCTCTATAAAAAAAATTTTTATCTATAAAAAAGAAAGACTATTTTTAGGATTTAATTTTTTTCAATTTTCATAATTATTGGATGAGTTTCTGTACAAAACATATCTTAAGAGCACTGCCAGACATATAAATGACCTTTGTGTGAAATTTGCCAAAGATAGGCTCAGCCGTTTCGGAACCCATGAGGAAGGAACTCAGACACACAAAGTGACTTTTATATAATGGTGCATCTGCTACTAGTCTCTCACTACTAGACATGGTTCAAAAGAGTCGTCAACTTGATAGGTCCTGAACTGTCATCTAAGCTTCAGCCCACTGACGAAATGTCGCATCCCTCTGCCTGTTCTACAAGTCTTTTAATGGTGAATGCTCTGATGAACTGCAAACACTTGTACTCCCCCTCGACGTAAATACCCCCCTCCCGACAAACCAGACTAGCAGCTAAATCCTACCCCTATACAGTAGAGATCCCTAGATGTAAGAGAGCTTTCTCTTCCAGTAGTTTTTTTCCCAGAACTGCTAGACCTTGGGACTTCCTTCTGGGTTCCTGCTTCCCCAAATGTACTGACATGCAGAAGTTCAAGAGTAATGTGAACAGACATCTTGCTACCCAACTCTCTACATAGTACCCCTGTAGCTTATGCACCTGATAGTAGCCCCCTACATCAAAGTGGCAATGTGCCTTGTTTGGGGTGAAAATGTAAAAAAAAAAAAAAAAAAAAAAAAAATTTTAAAGTAGAGATAATGTTATGCTGTGCTAATTTCTATAAATGTATAAAACAAGTATCCAGTTAAATAAAATCCTGAAGACTTAGATGAGATTCAAACTCAGGTACCGACATCATAAAAACTACTACCTTAGTTATGCTTACTCTAGCTATTCCTCTTTTGTCAGTTTGCATACAAACTCCCCAAATACCATCATTTTTTTTTTTCACAGTATATAAATTAAAGTTAAATAGAAGAAAATAACAACAGTTGACTTAACATTATCTCCAGAAAAACATTGAAATTAAATCTGGTAATTCAGATGTTTTATTTTCCTGAATTAAAACATTACCTAACAATTAGTAATAGCTAGGGCTATGACAACAGAATATTCTTTTCATTGTTTTGACTCTTGAGCATATATCTGACACAGTAAGACAGTAATTCAACCGAGAACCACATCATTTTATATAAAAGCAATGAAAAAAATATGCTGTTGTCTTAGCCCTAGTAATAACTAAATCTACACCAGGGAAATGTTTCAATTTAATTTTTTTTTTTTAATTTTTTAACGTCTTCTGACATTTACAATTTCCTGAAATAGATAATAATCGACAGATGAACTAGTTTTCCAAATGGTTTTATATAAAAAGTGATTTTTTTTTCATCTAAAATATAATTTGTAACATCTAGAGCAGACTTGAAACTTCCTCATTTAACCGATTATATTAAAATACACAGCCACTAATAAGTCTTATAATTTGGCTAACTAACAGTTGAAATCAAATGAAAACATCCATCAAAATTATAACAAAATTTATTTTCAAGAAAGTAAACAGCACTTGCTATCCTTTCTAATACCAACAATACGTTTGCCGAATGCCAGGTTAGACTTAATGTTGCTATTAAAAATGTCAACATAAATGTAATAATTTACAATTCATTCTTATGTATTCACTATTTGCAAGGTGTGTTAGGGTATTTGAGGAAAGATGTAATTATTTAATAAAGCAACTAGATCTAACCGAAAACTATATATCGAGAGTTGAGAGCAACCTAAAAGGCTCTCTTTTCATTGGCTACTTACTCGCCACTCATTTCCTTGGATTGCTCCACTTATTCTTGATCTTTATAATGCTGAATGCTTAGCAAAGAGGCATCACATACCATTTTTGAGTCTTTGGTATGACTTGAATGAGAATTGAACTCTGCTCTCCTTACCCATTAGTGAACACACTGACCATGTTCTTAAATAGCTTTTTACTACAAGTTTATTTCATGTAAACATAACCAACTCAATAAATTTGAAGAATTTGGAAGGTAGATATTGGGTATCATCATAAAAGAAATTGTCATGCTATCCAGTTTTGTTTTTGCCACAGACTCTTGATAATAATAATGTTGCTGCTGACGCCATTGGGATGATTGAAACTGCTGTTACATAAAAAGAGTAACTGATGGAAGGCGTTATATTTTTTTTAACATGATTGTAGAAGCAAAGTGTAGTATCTGTTCTAATAGTACCCTTAATTTTTTTTGTTTCAAGTCAGTGAAGGAGAAATCCTTTTAAATTAAATTGATTTATATTTTTGTCCCAATCCGGAGTGCTCTTTTTTATTTTTGGAAGTGCTAAATGCTCCCCACATTGAAAACTGACCTTGTGGAGAGGCAAGTAAACTGGGATTCTCAACACCTAAGAAACATTTGACTCGAAACTATCCCTTGAACCACTATGTGCTTTACATTAATGAAAGGAAGATAAATTAACATCTCTATAATACTAAAGATTCACAATAGTTTACCATAATCAGTCTGAAATTAAATGAATAAGGAAGAATTCTGACCAAAGACAGTTACTGTAGTTAAAGGTGGTTACTGTGATAAAATTATTTAAGAATATGTGCACAAATATATATTTTTTTCTGATGCAATATAATTTATTAAATAATCAAATATGTCCTCAAATGGCCAATGCATCTCGTATTTTTGCATTACTGTTGACTTTATATTACACTACCCTTGGTGACTGGCGTTGCCCGGGTGTTTGGAGTTGTGTGGTGTGTTGACCAAAAAAAAGGGGAAGTAGGCAGGCAGGCTCAAACCCGTACCATAAAGGAGGAAAAGAATGTGAAAAAAAAAAAATGTGAGTCTTTGTCATTGTGTCCATTGCTAAACCGGAAGTGGCGAAAGGCTAGTCAATCAAAAAGAGAGGATGACTTTCGAAAAAGCGACCCCTCCTTGTAGAAAAATCCTCAATTAAGGGTGAAAAAATTAACGTTTTTAGCTAATTTTTCAATATTTGTCGTCCGATGGGTCCAACTTCAAAACAATACCGATCTCATGAAAATCCGTCGCCTCTGTCAAAAGTTTTAGGTAGACATACAAACATACATACATATAGACAGGTGAGATTTATATTATAGACTAGCAGGGCTACCCGGCGTTGCCCGGGACCGTAACAACAATGTAAAAACAAAAGCAGATATTGAACATATGTTTTATTCTTAGGGGAGAGGAATCTTTCAGGGTGAGAGAGAGAGAGAGAAGATAAAGAGTGTGAGAGAGAGGCAGAAGAGAAAGTTGTTCCATCCTCTTTCCCAAATTTGAATACTGTGCACGTTTGAACTCTCATGGTCGAGTTGATCCTCGAGTTGCCTATTGGCCTTGATAAGTGCTAATATAGAGAGAAGAGAAACAGGGTGAGAGAGAGAGAAGATAAAGAGTGTGAGAGAGAGGCAGTAGAGAAAGTTGTTCCATCCTCTTTCCCAAATTTCACTACTGTGCACGTTTGAACTCTCATCGTCGAGTTGATCCTCGAGTTGCCTATTGGCCTTGATAAGTGCTAATATAGAGAGAAGAGAAACAGGGTGAGAGAGAGAGAAAAGATAAAGAGTGTGAGAGAGAGGCAGAAGAGAAAGTTGTTCCATCCTCTTTCCCAAATTTGAATACTGTGCACGTTTGAACTCTCATGGTCGAGTTTATCCTCGAGTTGCCTATTGGCCTTGATAAGTGCTAATATAGAAAGAGGAGAAACAGGGGTAGAGAGAGAGAGAGAAGATAAAGAGTGTGAGAGAGAGGCAGAAGAGAAAGTTGTTCCATCCTCTTTCGTGAGAGAGAGGCAGAAGAGAAAGTTGTTCCATCCTCTTTCCCAAATTTCACTACTGTGCACGTTTGAACTCTCATCCTTGGTGCCTTGTGGCCTTGATAAGTGCTAATGTAGATAGAAGGGAAAGAGGGTGAGAGAGAGAGTAGATAAAGAGGGTGAGAGAGAGAAAGAGAAGAGAAAGAGGTCTAGAGAGAGAGAGAGAGAGAAGAGAGTGAGAGAGAGAGAAATATGGTGAGTCGAGTTGATCCTCGAGTTGCCTATTTGCCTTGATAAGTGCTAATATAGAGAGAAGAGAAACAGGGTGAGAGAGAAAGAGAAGATAAAGAGTGTTAGAGAGAGGCAGAAGAGAAAGTTGTTCCATCCTCTTTTCCAAATTGTAATACTGTGCACGTTTGAACTCTCATCGTCGAGTCTATCCTCGATTTGCCTATTGGCCTTGATAAGTGCTAATATAGAGAGAAGAAAAACAGGGTGAGAGAGAGAGAGAGAGCGAGAGAGCGAGAGAGAGATAAGATAAATAGTGTGAGAGAGAGGCAGAAGAGAAAGTTGTTCCATCCTCTTTCCCAAATTTCACTACTGTGCACGTTTGAACTCTCAATCTCGAGTTGCCTATTGGCCTTGATAAGTGCTAATATAGATAGAAGGGAAAGAGGGTGAGAGAGAGAGTAGATAAAGAGGGTGAGAGAGAGAAAGAGAAGAGAAAAAGGTCTAGAGAGAGAGAGAGAGAGAGAAGAGAGTGAGAGAGAGAGAAATATGGTGAGTCGAGTTGATCCTCGAGTTGCCTATTGGCCTTGATAAGTGCTAATATAGAGAGAAGAGAAACAGGGTGAGAGAGAGAGAGAAGATAAAGAGTGTTAGAGAGAGGCAGAAGAGAAAGTTGTTCCATCCTCTTTCCCAAATTTCACTACTGTGCACGTTTGAACTCTCAATCTCGAGTTGCCTATTGGCCTTGATAAGTGCTAATATAGATAGAAGGGAAAGAGGGTGAGAGAGAGAGAGAGTAGATAAAGAGGGTGAGAGAGAGAAAGAGAAGAGAAAGACGTCTAGAGAGAGAGAGAGAAGAGAGTGAGAGAGAGAGAGAGAAATATGGTGAGTCGAGTTGATCCTCGAGTTGCCTATTTTCCTTGATAAGTGCTAATATAGAGAGAAGAGAAACAGGGTGAGAGAGAGAGAGAGAGAGAGAGAGAAGATAAAGAGTGTTAGAGAGAGGCAGAAGAGAAAGTTGTTCCATCCTCTTTTCCAAATTGTAATACTGTGCACGTTTGAACTCTCATCGTCGAGTCTATCCTCGATTTGCCTATTGGCCTTGATAAGTGCTAATATAGAGAGAAGAGAAACCGAGTGAGAGAGAGAGAGAGAGCGAGCGAGAGAGAAGATGATAAAGAATTTAAACATTAAGTAAAATATAGATAACTAGAATACCCATCACAGGACAGGTAAAAGCCCCCCCCCCCCCGAACAGAATAATTTTGCACAACTTTTATGTCCACTTACAAAGATTAAAATCAAGATATGATACTAAATCTTATACTTTGAATCCTTATTCCAATTTTGATCAAAATCCAATACACGAGTTTGATTCTAGAAAGTGTCTAAAATTTAAGGATCTTAAATTTTAATTCAGGGAATCTTGTTTAATTATTGTCTAATAACTATGGATAAAATTTAATGCAAATCTGAAATATTTAAATTTTCAAATGTGAGGTTGCATCTATATTATGCACTCTAAAACTCTGCAAAATACTCTAAGGAAACTGAAATTTGAGGAATATTTATTAATTGATATATAATGTCTATAATTAAAATTTTTCAAAAAAACAGGTATATTAATTTTAAGGAGTGTTTCTAGATTATTTTTACAAGATTAAATTACACTAAATATAATCCACATTATGTATATAGCAGCTGTGTTGCAAAATTTATAATAATTAAATTATATATAAACATAAACACATATTTAAGTACATAAACAGAAAATTGCAGAGCAATAGAATTTCTTCACAGATTCAAGTTCTTAATGAGGTGAAACAATCTTAGAGAAAAGAAAATAAGTCGGATTTATGTTAATGATGATTAGCAAGCTTAGTTAATTCTGGATTGAAAGCCATTTTAGTTTCAGAAAAAAGAAAAAAAATCTTGTTTCAAAACAAAATGGCGGTCGTCCATCAGAGAAGCTTTGAATTGTAAAAGCCAAGACGAAGAAGAATATGATTTTCTGTTGGGTAGTTGATTTGTACAAGTGTCAAATCATAAAAGTCTACGGACAGAGAACAAATTCCTTCTCATGCTGGACACAAAAAAAATCATGTGCGAGAATGCTGAAAGATTCAATATTTTTATGGAGCAATTCTGGTTTCTGATTGGCTGCTAGCAGAACATGGCTCCATTTGATTGGTCAGTTTCTATTGCCAGTGTCTATAAGTAGAACCTTCAAACTTTCTAATCATACACTTATGATATCCAAAATATTGCAACAGTTAATCTCCAACCTTTCAACAAACTTTAAAAAATTCATGTTAAAAAAAAAAAAAAAAAAATGTAAAGTAACAAAGTAAAGCTCATTTTAAAGTTGAAAGATTCATAAAACCAACAATAAACTGTTTTACCTCTATTAATAAAATAACTTGCAAATTATGTGGGTTAATTTTTCGTAAAAGCATATTCGATATAGTGAGACTGAAAAAAAAAAAAAATCTATGTGCAAATACTGATCCACGAGCACAGGGAGGTGACACAGACTGACAATCTGGGTGTGCAAAGTCCGAATTCAATTTGTTCCACAGAAACATTTTTACTTAGGAACGTTGGCACATGGTCCTTCCCTTCCACTATCCTTCAAGAAGGAGTTCTTAATAGAAAAACATCGGGAAACTAATATCAATAAAATCATCAGGAATTATGCTCACCAGCACAAATTTTCAGGGCAGGTGCTAAAGTGAAAAAAAAAATGGTGGGGCACAGGCATTCATCTTAAAATGGCATTTTTCATACATTCCTCTTAAAATGGCATTTTTCAAACAGGAGTAAAAGGGCAGGTGCTTGAGCACGCCAGTATCTCCACCCTGCACATCCCTGCAGAGTACTATAATATAACGTTTAAATAAATACTATTTCATTGTCTTTTTAGAGCTTAATTTTTCTGTTCGTATTTTGAAAGGAATATATTATATATTAGTGATGGGATGATTCCAAAATTTTTCACAATTCTGTTACAATTACCGAGTCTGTTCGAAATTCCTGATTCCAATACAAGTATTGATTCTGATTATTTTCAAAATTTCTAATTTTTTAATTGGAGATTTGATACTTTATAAAAATGTTCAAATGGCTGTAAAATTTTTTAGCAATATCTACGTAAAACATACTCTGGGGGTGGGGGGTATATTACAGAAGTAGATCTTTCTAAATATTTTTCGCAAATATTTTTCTTGTAGTTGATTAAAAATTGTGAGACGATTTTCTTTTCTTTTAAAACAAAGCCAATTTTCCTTTGTTCGTCGTTAATATTATTTGCGATTTTCATAAACAATTAAAAAGAATTGAGGATTGATATGCAAAAAAAGACAGTGCATAAACAGAATAGTTAACAAGTCTCGTCCCTATGTTAAGAATGATGTTTTGCATAATAATGTTACCATTTACAAAAAAACATTCTTAACATGAGAAGGGGACTGAACTATTCTCTGCCTTTTCTCTACAAAAGAATGTTCATATTTTTTTTTTCCTAATTATAAAGTCAGTTATTACATTGATTTGTTTTACTGTAAAAAGAAAAACAAGAAACATTTAATAATAGCATTTCTACTAATATTACTACTACTGTTAATAATAATTATAATAATGGAAAATTTGTAGACAAACACCTTTAGCTAAATCACTCCCATAAAATTAAAATTGACTTTTCTTAGATTACATGACAAAAAGAAAAAAAGAAACACCTTTTTTAGAATTTGGAGTGGGAGATGCTCTTTTCTCTTCCCTGCAACCTCTTTCTCACAGAAGAGACGTTGCGAGCCTGTCTCTACTTTATCGTTATTTTCATGGCAAGAGTTCATCTGAGCTCCAATCTATGGTCCCCCCCCCTCGCCAAACTTTCAAGAGAAACACTTGTCTAGCTGAAAACACTATCACAATAATTCCCCCCACTCTTTATCTGTGACTAAACCTAAACAGATTCCATGAACAAAACCTCTTTCTTAGAACTGTACACTTGTGGAATTCACTTCTGATTACCTGCTTTCCAGCTGACTACAATATGGTCGTCTTCAAGTCCAATGTAAACAAGTTCTTGATGAGCCATTCTCCTTAAGTAATCCAATTTACCAAAATTACATTTCTAACGATTACTATATTATCCTCTACACCACTATACACTAACCCTTATCCTCAAGTAGCCTCTTAGCCTTGGTAAGTGGTGATTCCTTTGTAAAAAAAAAAAAAAAAAAAAAAAATCAATTTCGTACATAAATTTAACATAAAATGATCATCATTTTATACCGATTCCAACTTAGAGAACTTCACCTAATTATTTACCACTAATCCTATTTGATCTAATCACTCAAAAATTGAACATTAAGCAAATACTAGTTGAACATTACATTTTCACACGATTGTTTGGTTTCAACCAGCATTTTGTTTAATTGTCAACTTTGAAGAGTTATCAAGGATCTTCGTGCCGAAATTTTTTTTTCTTCTAACTTAATTGAGTGGACACTAGGTTTGTTTTGAACTAAACAAACGCCCCAAAAAAGTTATCCAGGTAGGTAAAAGAGAAATTTATCTTACATTTGGTAACATTTATTTCTTGCATTTGTTTTTTTTCATTTTTTTTTTTTTTTTTTTGTTACAGTAACAAGTACCTGAATCTCTTTCATTTTTGTGTGAGTGTGCATGTGTGTGTGTGGGGGGGGGTACTTATAAAAATGTAGATATAATTTCTATTGTAATTCAACAAACTTCGAAATACTAAGCTTTTTAGCCAAAATCTTGATAAACTCATTGGGAGATTGTCATCTATATTTTTCACTTGTGGCTAAAGCGAAAAGATACAGTAAAACATCAATTATTTCAGAAGAAAAAAAATGACCATACACAGACAGGTTCAAGGTAAAGCCAACAGAATTGAAAAAAAAATTTCCAGAGCATTTTATATCTTAATATTTACTTTCTTTACCATAATTTACCAATGAAATAATAAATTAAACTTGGAGAGTCAATGCTAAATCTGGGAATGAGGTTTATAAAATGTGGTCTTTTAGTCTTAAATTTAAACATACAATCTTCTGTTTGTTTCATTTTTTATTGTCAAGAAAAATAATAAAATAATCGTTTTAATCAGGAATCAATTAGGTTTCAAGGAGCTCAGAAAATAAACAAAATGAAAAAGATGGCTTCAAGTTTGCATCAGTTTCTTTTGATTGAGATGTGTGCATGGTAAACAAATGGATAATAAACTTAAAATTTAGGACGCTTAAAGTGTACACAACCCAAAGAATAGAATCTTCGGTTTTGACAAATAAGGACAACGATTCGTTTATTAAAACATTCTGTAAAAAACAAAAAAAAAAACGTACCAAAAAAATAAATATTTAGTACAACTCCCCTTTTTTCTTAAAATATCTCATTTCCTATATATACCTCCAGCTTGCAACTGTCCATTGCTTACACTCAGTATGCCGCCATCTAAAATTAGCAATAAATATTTTTTTGATCATCTACATCATAATTCAGGTCAAAGGGTTAACTTCCTTTTCAATGATGATATTCAACTATATTAAAACTTGACATTGTAATGAAAAACAAAACAGCTAAAGTCTATGATCCATTTGTTTATAGTTTATGTGTGTGTATATATATATATATATATATATATATATATATATATATATATATATACACACACACACACAGGATGCATAAGGTATTTGAGGACACTTGTATTTTTGTAAATTAAATTAGAAATATACTAATTAATGTTTGTTTGCTTTCAGAAGATCCCATGCAGATACTACTATAACTAATGAAATGAAAAGGCACGCTGTAAGTTTCTATAAAAGCAAAACACAGCAATTCTGAAATTGCAAGATTTCTAAAAGTCGACAGATCTTTCGCTTACAAAGGTAGAAAGGGGCTAAAAAAAATAAACAAAAAAAAACAATGGTGATAAATTGGCTACGAGCAAGAGAAAATAGCATTGAAGACATTCTAACTTGCTCACAACACCTGAGTTTGTCGGAAAGGTGCATAGCATGATCGATGATAATCCTGGGACATCAATGCGACATCTTGAAAAGATCTTCAAGTGTCTAAAGAAACAAGAAGAAGGGATGTTGTTCAAGATCTCGGACACAAATCATGTTCTTAGACAAGGTCCGTTCATGTCAACAAAACCTCAAGAGAATTATTTAATGTATGCAAAACGACTCTTAAACAAATTGAAGCATCCAGAAGAACAGGAGTGTCTTTGGTTTTTCTCCAATAAAAAAAAGAAGAAAACCTCGATCAGGATCAAAAAGTCAATCAAAGTAATGATAAGTGACTATGTGCAGACCCCACTTAAGTTCCAACTGTTATGCACACTAAGTTTCCAGCAACTGTAATGGTTTCCGGTGTTGTTAGCAGTGAAAGGTACATCATACCTCCTCATTTTTTCCACAGGGTGTTAAGAGTCAATACAGATGCCAATGTCGAGACTCTTAAAACTATTATTAAACCTTGGATAGACAACGTACCTAATGGAATGGCCTATGCCTTCCAACAAAATTCTGCACCATTACATAAAAACCTCTCAAAACCCAGGATTGAATGGCTGAGAATTTTCATGATCATGTCACATGAAACTCATGGCCTCCTAACTCATTAGACCTTAATACTTTGCATTATTATGTGTGGGGCATTTTTGAAAAGGAAGTTAACCCTTTATGACCTGAATTATGATATAGATGATTAAAAAAAATATTTATTGCTAATTTTAAATGGCGGCATACTGAATGTAAGATATGGACAGTTGTAATCTGGAGGTATCTGGCATCGACCCAAATACTGAACTAATACAAACAAGGCATATTTGAATCAATTCCCACTTTTTTATGCTGTTATATTCATTTATTTACGACTGAATGAATTAGTTCAAACCAAGTCATTAAGAGTTAATAAATATCCTCATAACAACAAATCCTCTCTCAAGGAAGCAGTAGCCTGAGCAATGAAGGACAGACAATCTGATCTAAGACCACCGCAAGACCAATAAAGACCACCTGATCAAAGCTTGCAGTCGCTTTCGAATTGAATTTGTGATAGAAATCGAAGGAGGATATATATACAGAATAAAACAGATTAATATTATAGTTATTTGTTTTGTTAAAAGAAATGGTAAATTTCAACGATTTAAGAGTTTCATTTTTTTTTTTCTAAAAGTGTTTAAAGTGTTCTCAGATACCTTACACATCCTCTACACATCCTCTACACACACACACACACACACACACACACACACACACACAGCAACCCGGAGTTGCCTGGAGCAAAATTATCTTGCTACTCCTCTATATCACTTTCTCTTCCACTCAGCCCATTCTCCTCTAGCTGGACATAAGCACAGACAACTCTTATGTTATAGATTTCTCTAGAAATGAGTCAACATTTTTTTTTTTTTTTTTTCCAAATTAGTGCATAACAGCATTGAAAAACCGACCCTGTTCCTGGCAAAATCTGGCCCAGTTGATCCCCAGAGAATATTATTTTTCTAAATTTTAGATATTATTCATCCAGGGCAACACGGATCAAAAATGTATCAACTTTGTGAGCCTGTTTTGTAGTTTTTCTTTTGTTTTTTTTTTAACTGGCCATACATAAACACAACACAGACAGCTGCTCTTTATATAAAAGAAGAAAAAAGAATATATTATACGAATATTAATTCAAAATTTCTAAAAATATACTGTAAACAAAATCGAGAATCAAGAGTTCACTTTAATCACTTTAATTCTATATAAACAAGTAAAACCAAAAATGTTGTATATAAGCAAAAATACTATACAACAATGTTATGCTATTTAAAATGAATGAATTTCATATTATAAAATGATTTTAACTTTGAGGATTTAACTACAAAAGAGACGCAAGATTAGATTTTAGTTCAAAGATAATGATTAAAGCTGTGATGCGAAATACATCTAATAATAAAATTCAAATATTAATTGGATTCTAATAAAATAAACTTTCAAGAATTAGAATATTTCTAAACCTAAAAGAACATGGAATAAACTTTTTATTATCCTTTCTGAATTTCTGAGATGAGAATTTATTTGTATTATTTAAAATATTATTCCATGAGGATCCGTGGTGTAGTGGTTAGAGTGCTTGGTAAAATTTAGTTGTAAAGTTATTCTTTTGAATCCTAAATACAGGTGACACTCAAAAATACAATTGAGAATTACTTAAGACTTCTACTCAGTTATGGCTGAGAGAACGAGAGCATGTTACTCCCGTGAATTAAATAAAGGGTTCCGTTCTAAATTCTGTGCAGATTCCAGAGTCAGACTGAAGAATTCAAGTTACATCAACCAAAACGTTGTGAAAATAACACTCCAGATGTGAACAGTAGTTTGAATAATCCAAATAATACGAATAAATTAAACTGGCTTACAATCTGCAAAATTTCTAATTCACAGAGAAAAAAATGTTAGGCACAAAAGTAAGTAAAAAAAACAAAAAAACTTGCTCTTTTCTAAAATAGTGGCTCATCTGAGAAAATTTAAAAAAATCTTCTCTAAGAACAAAAGTATCATTATAATACTTAACTTTGGTCAATCGATTTTAATTCTAGTCAGAAATTACTTTCTATTTGCCTGTTTAAATGCTTCAAGATCACTTTTGGATGCCAAAACGCACAAGTTACAGTCATTTTCTTCCAAATAATTGTAGATAATAAAAAATTTTGTTAAAAAAAAAATAAAAAATAGTTCTCATATGTTAAACTTGAAAATGATTTTGAAACCTTTAAACGGTCCTTTTGAAAGTAATTAAAGTTAATAGACAAAAGTAAAGCATAATGGTGTAATTTTGCTTCTAAATCAAAGAAAAATCAGCAGTTTTATAAGAGCTACTATTTCAGAAAATAACTGAAAAATAATAAGACGCCAATTTCTTCTGAATAATTCTATTTTTCTATAAATAAAGTTAAATGAAAAATTTATAAGGTATGCATATTTTATTGAATAAAATTAAAAGAAAAAATGTAGTTATCCGTATTCATGAATCATTCATTTTATTTAGAATTTGACTTAATTTTCAAAAAATGTAGAAAAATCTTCATGATGTATGTACTCCACAGAACAAAGACATATTGCAAAAATTAGGTAAATTGGTCAAGTTGTTTTATTTTAACAGAGAAAATAAAAATTTACACTTTTAAGCAATTAAAGTTTTATTTTGAATACAAACAAAACCTTGGTGGTCGAACAGAATTGTCGCCCTTGAATTTTAACACATTCTAAAACATTGCAACTTCTGTCTCACTAGTTATAAAATTTGATTTTCTTAGTTAAAAAATAAAAAAAACTGCTAAATCAATTTACGTGATTTTTGGAATATGACATCATCGTTCCGTGACGGGTAGGTACATCATAAAGATTTGTGTATATTTTTTTTTTTATCAAGTTGGATATTAAAAAGAAATCTCATCTATAATATAACTCTCACCTGACTTTTTAAATGTATGTTTGTATGTCTGCCTAAAACTTTCGACAGAGGCGACGGGTTTTCACAAGATCAGTATCGTTTTGCATCTTGACCCTTCGGACGAAAAATTGGCTAAAAACATTAATTCCTTCACCCTCAACCGGACACCTTCCTACAGGTAGGGGGGGGGGTCGCTTTTTTTTTCGCTGAAATTTGCAAAAGTTATCCCCTCTTTTTGATTGACTAGCCTTAATTTAAACCTTTGCCATTTCCAGTTTTGCGATGGATGCAACAGCAAATACGTCATTTTTTATTTCAAATTCTTTTCCTCCTTCGCAATACGGGTTCGAGCTTGCCTGCCTACTACCACTTGTTTTTTTTTTTTTTGCTCAACACATACCTCCAAACACCCGGGCACCCAGGCTAATAAATGAATAAAGGGAACTGAAAAGGAACTAACTTCTGAAATACAAGTAATAAAAAAAAGATGAACACAGTTTTAAGTTTTATCTCACGTTATGCAAATTACCTTTCCATTTAAAGAAACAGCCTCAACTAAACAGAAAAACAAAAATTGATCATTTTTTGTTTTATTAATCAACAAGTGTGTGCTTTATTATGGTTGTTTCTGCATGGCCAAAAGGTATGCTTATGTTTTACTTATAATAATATATGCTGATTCGGGTTAGGGTCAGAGTTTAGTATCTGTTCTGATGCTACACTCAAATTAATTTGCTCTTAGTCAATGTAGGGGAAACCCTTCTACACTAAGGAAATTTTTATTTTTGCCTACTTCCAGAGTATCCATTTTTTGGGGAGCTGGTTTTTCTGACATTAAAAACAACCTTGTGTCACATTTTGCTCTTGTGGGAAAGCAAATAAATACCAATATATGTTGATGGCTACCAGCATTTAATTTTTAGAGACAATAAAAATCAAGTTTTTTTAGTAATACAATTCGTTGGTAACTTTCATACAGATTAATCTAAAGAATAAATAATCAGACAATCAGAAAAATTTACTATCAAATCATCTTGTATTCGTAGGTTCAAAGATGATTTGGCCTTTTGGCTAGGATCAAAGTGTAGTAATATACTACACTTCATTTGTTCCTCGGTCAGTGACAGGAAAATGTCCTAAACCGAGGTATTTTTTAAAATTAGTTTTGGTCCCAATTCAAAGTGCTCCTCTTTTGGTGATTGGTGAACTGGTTTTGTCCCCACATTAAAAAAAACGACTTCTTGTTTAACTTTGCTTTCGTGCAGAATTCTGTTCAAGAATTCTGGTGAAAGAACTGACCCACTAAATTATCGCCCCATTAGTGAAAGAACTGACCCACTAAATTATCCCGAAATTGGTGAAAGAACTGACCCACTAAATTATCGCCCCATTAGCCTCCTTCCGCTTTTCGCCAAAATATTTGAGTCCTTAGTTAATCAAGCCCTAGTCCAGCACCTAACAGCTGCTAAACTCCTGACTGACAAACAATATGGATTCAGGCAAGCCCGTTCAACAGCAGATATCTTAACTGTAGTTTCTGAACGTATATACCGTTCATTGGATAAAACAGGGGAGGGTAGAGCGGTGGCCCTCGATATATCTAAGGCTTTTGACAGGGTATGGCACGATGGTCTTCTAAGGAAAATTAGATCATATGGAATCACTGGAAGAATTCATAATGTAATTAAATCCTTCTTAAGTAATAGAAAAATCAAAGTTGTCCTCGACGGTTGTACATCCAAACAATACGACATAAATGCGGGAGTACCTCAGGGGTCTATCCTTGGACCTCTATTATTCCTGATATTCATAAACGACCTCCTTGATAAAATTGTTTCGGAGATGGGTATATTTGCTGATGACACCACTCTCTATAACAGATATGAGGGGAAAACAAATGAACACATATCCAAGGAAATGGCAGAAACACTAGAGGATGACCTCCAATCCGTAGTGGAATGGGGACAAAAATGGTTGGTCACATTCAATGCTGTTAAGACTAAGCTTGTTTCCTTCAATAACTACAAGAAACCTTCTCTACCACCAATAGCAATGGCCAAGAACACATTACCTGAAAGTACTTCTTTTAAACTCCTCGGCCTAACGTTTACAGGGAATATGAACTGGAATAGATACATTGAGAGCATTGCCAAGGCTGCTGCAAGGAAGGTTGGCTCACTCTACCGTGCTAGAAAACTACTTACGCCTGACAGTATCCTATACCTCTATAAGGCAACCATTCGCCCATGTATGGAGTACTGTTGTCACATCTGGGCTGGTGCATCTGCTTCTTGTCTCTCGCTCCTGGACAGGGTTCAAAAGAGAGTCGCCAACCTGATAGGTCCTGAACTGTCATCTAGGCTTCAGCCTCTGTCCCATCGACGAGATGTTGCATCCCTCTGCCTGTTCTACAAATACTTCAATGGTGAATGCTCTGACGAACTGCAAACACTTGCACCTCCCCGACGTGACAAACCCGACAAGCTACTAAGTCTCATCCCTTTACAGTAGAGATCCCTAGGTGCAAGAAAGCCTTTTACTCCAATAGTTTCTTCCCCAGAACTGCGGGTCTTTGGAACTCCCTTCCGGGATTCTGCTTTCCCAACTGCAATGATATGCAGAAGTTCAAGTGTAATGTTAACAAACATCTTTCTACTCATTTCCCTTCATAATGACCCCGCTAATTAAGTCCCTGATAGTAGCCCCCTGCTTCAAAGTGGCACTGTGCCTTGTTTGGGGTGAAAATTGAATAAAAAAAAAAAAAATAAGAATTAGGAGTTCTTAGGCTCTAAAAAAAAAAAAAAAAAAAAAAAAATCACCATCACATGGATCATTAGTATTAACAATGACATGCTTTTTGGCCTTTTGGTTAGGAATAAAGTGTAGTACCTGTTCTGATACTACACTTCACTTTTTCTATCCTCGGCTAGTGGAGCAGAAATTCTTCATAACTGGGACAATTTTTATTCTTGTTCCTATCGAGAGTACCCCTTTTTGGGGGGGAGCTAGATTTTCCCCATATTAAAAACCGACCTTGTGTCTAACTCTGCTCTCGTGGAGAGGCAAGTAAATAGGAACAATGACATCTTTCATTCTGAAAAAGTAAAATTCAAAAATGAAAAGAAAAATTATAAAATGAAGATCAAATTTTGTAATTGTGGTGAGGGTACACAAAAATAAAACAAAGAATTTGGTTTCTACTGTTTTAAGATAAATCAATCCTTTTAGGTTATTTAATGACGACCTTATTGTATCGAGTTCATTGATCAATTAGCTACCATTTTAATCTTACCCATAAAGGGAACGCTTGAGGCTTGCTGATCAAGAAATATTTTAGTTATGATTAAAACAAATAAAAGAACATAGATGGGAATTAAACTAACCTAATTCGTTAATAATAATTTGATCCCTCAGAAAAAGTTTAGTAAAAGAATTATTCTAAAAATTTTCATGGGTGCCGTAGGAAAGCAACCGTGAATGAAGGTTAAGATTTAATACTGTCAATAAAAAACAACCAGATTAAATATAGAAAACTGAAAAATACGAGGAAAACTGAAAAATACAATCAATCCATTTCTGTTTTAAAACTAATCCCTAAAAGAATGTTTTGCGATAAAACTCGGCCACAAGTAGGTCGTTTAAATCATTGAAGTACTAAAAATAGTTTTTTTTCTTTTTTTTTCTTGGAGAAATCTTAAACAGCAATTAGAATGGTGACGGTGTTGCTGGCTATCTTTAACTGACTGACTTTGCTAAAAATGGGCTTATCAATAAGACAGGCGTTAGATCAGATAAATTGATAATAATGAATTAACAAAACTAATTTGAAATAACTAGAATATTTTATATTTATATGGATTCCACGAAATCAAAATCTCACTATTAAAAAAAAAAAAAAAAATTTCATGAATATTTTTTAAGATATTTTTTAAGATAGAGGTTAATTAACTGTTTAGTTCAATTGTAGTAGAATGACCGTTCGAAAATTCGACATTTTACATAAATTAATTGATCTTAAATTGTATTTCGGTACTGGTCGCGATTAGAGATCCCTGCCGAACACCCTAAAAAAAAAACAAAAAAAAAAAACACTGACTTCTCCCCACGCATGAGCAAAGGACATGTTTTAGTTGCCATAGTAACTAAACGATCATGAATTGGGGAGAAGTCAGTGTTTTTTTAGGGTGTTCGGCAGGGAACTCTAATCGCGACCAGTACCTGTATTTCTTGTCCCCGAAATAAAAATTGTACTTTGCGAGGGGGGGGGGGTTAATTATAAATTTGAACTTCTATTTCAAGATTTTCTCGTAAAACATTTTTTAAAGTAAAAATATTTTTCCTTACGTTTTTTTTTTTTTAATGGTTGCTACCAATTAAAACATTATGATTACAATCACTTGGCCTTCGGGACAAGATCAAAGTGTAGTATCTGTTCTCCAGATGCTGCACTTCTATTTCTTGTTCTCTTTCGGTGGAGGAGAAATCCTTCACGACTGAGACAATTTTTATTTTTGTACCTTTTCTCCACGTTAAAAAACGACCCTGGTGTCTAACTCTGTCCCGTGGGGAGGCATAGTAAATAGGTACAATCACTTGACAAGAAATACAATTGGTAAATTTCTACTGTCTTTCCATCTCAACACTCCTTTTAATTGACGACTTTTTTCGGGTCTGCTGAAATTGAATATCACATTCAAATTTGGCGCAGCCAAGTAGTTTCCTGAATATTAAAACATTTTTTTTTCAATGTATTACTTAATAAATGTCAGTGGCGTTCACCATTCTTAACATGGGAGGAGGGGGTGTTTTGTAAAACGCATGCGCATTAATACTTTTGAGATGGGAAAAACATGGCCATCAGTGAAAACAATGGATTATATTGGATTTTATGGATAGATTTTAATATCCAGAAAAATACATGCCTGTCCCAAATTTAAATGTGATATTCGTTTTCAACACACCCCAAAATAGGAAATACCCTGGCAAAAAAAAAAAAAAAAAAAAAAAAAAATCGTCCGTGTCTATCAAACTTAAACACCGAACCGGAACTAGAAAACGAAATTTATTTTATTATTACCAGAAAAGATGTATTTCCCCTGTTATTATTTTAGTAAGAAAAAATTGTTTCGTTATCTTTCTTACTAAAAAATGTTTGGTTAAAATTGAATTCTTTTATTTTTTCCATGCGTACCTACTTTAGTAAGGATGAATTGTTATTTCGTTATCTTTCTTACTAAAATGAAATAAAACGAAGCTAAATGTCTTTCGTAATAGACCGGCCATTTATCAAAAATCACTTCAGTTCAAATTCTGTAGAAGTTATCAACATTTTAGTGCACTGCTCGCGCCGAGTGCTCGACAAGTATTGCTTGTTGAGCTGGAATATGACAATACTAGTAGAACATTATATTTTCGACCGATTTTCTTTTCGTTCTATCTCAGACTTGGCACTAGTTTTGTTAATTTGAATTTTATGAAAAATAAATACAGAAAAAAAGATTTTTCATGATAAAAGGATTAAAAAAAAAAAATGCAATGCAAGTAATCTGTTTATATACATTAATAAAATCTTAAATGTGTGCGTGCATATCTTGGCTAAAAGTCAGAAACTACACAAGATACAATTACAAAAACTGTATGAGATTCAGTGTGAACTCGGCCTGGTTATAGAAATATGGTAAACAATATGCAAAATAAAATAATTCATGCTCTTGTGACCACTATGGACAAAAATTTAAAAACGGAGCGCCCCTTTTCAAATCTCTAAATATTGATTTTAAAAAAAATTTTTTTTTTTTTTTTTGGTGATAATCTGGTAGAGAAAAGTGAAAAGAAAAAATATATATAAGTGTCCACCTTTATTTATTTTATCGAAAAGAATTTTTCCGAAATAGTAATTCGTTCTTAATAAAATAATAACAGGGGAAATACATCTTTTCTGGTATTAATAAAAATACATTTCGTTGATTTCGTTTTCCGGTTCGTCGTTTAAGTTTGATGAACGCAGACGAGTTTTTTTTTTAGCCAGAGTATTCCATTAGTCACATTTACACGGAAAAAAAAAAAAAAAAACAAGAAAAAAAACGGTAAAGTCGTCATTTCAAAGATGAGTTGAGGTGGAAAGAAAGTAAAAAAAAAAAAAAAAAAAAAAAAAAGAAAAATACCCGCATAAAATTAACAATGAATGGGAGTTACAAAAGGATAAATATAAATTAATATGGGAAAAAAAAACGAAGATTTATTTTTCCTGGACAATTTGAGCCATGCAAATAAAATAAAATAAAACTTGCAAAAAGAAATGTTTTCCTTTTTACTCTCTAATAATAGAATATCAGGAATAAAACGAGCGAGAGAAAAATGAATTCCTCGAAATTTCATGCTGCTTCTAGTTTAGAAGCAAAAATTAACCATCAGACTTCTGTATTTGAACTAATGAACTTCAATTCTAGCCAGAAATCACGTTCTGATCAACAGCTTAAAGGTTTAAAAACTACTTAAATTCGATACGGTCATGAAGTAATTACAGTGTCGGCCATTTTGAGCTATATTAATTTAGATTCGAGAGTGCCTTTGTAGCCTCTAAACTGCCGATTATAACGTCATTTCTAGCTAAAATTAAAGGTAAACAAAAGTCAAGTATTCTGGTTTATTTGTGCCGATAAAGCGAAGGGAAACCTACATTTTGGAACGCGCCCCTATAGTATCAAAGAAACGGAAAAAGACAGATTAATTAATTAGATATTGTGGAATCTGTTCGCAAAAGAGAGTAGCAGGTGTGGTTATTCGCAGACAGAGAAGTCAAGAGAAATTGTTTTCAATATTCTTCAGAATTTGCAGACATTTATTTTGAGATTTTTATTTTAGCTAATATAATCTTCAACTGCATCATCAGTTAGTTTGGTTCAATGAACTTATTTACGACAGAAACAACGAAATCTCAGAATGACGAATAAAAATCAGGATATTTCAAAACGGAATCTTTAGTTTTTCGTTCAGCCTGAAAACTAAAAGAGAAAGTAAGACTACATATTTATCAAGAATGTTAGCTTAAAATTATCATTAAGAGGAAGTGAGTTATGGCGGAGGAGGCTTAGACAGACCGGGTAGAAAAGGAAAAGCGACGTTTTTTTGGGTTTTTTTTAAGGGTCAAAATTGTTAGTAAGTGTGATTTATGGATTATCAATGATAGTTTATCATTGAATAAGATGAAACCTTGGATGAATGAATTAATAGAGGGATAATTTGCTAAAATAGGCGAAAGTAAATCCGTAAAAATGAAAACTGCAACCATTATGTCTAGTAAGAGAATGGTTGTGTAGAATAAGGTTGCTGCAACAAGATAGTAGTAGTAATAGTATAAGCGCTAGTAGTAAACTCCATATTGAATACTAAACAGGCAGAGACCCATAAGTATAATTTATGAAAATCGAGGTTGACTGAAACAATTTGAATGTGATATTAAATTATGACTTCTGAGCGACTTAAAAAAAAAAAGATGCAGACGACAAATATGGATATATGAAAGAAAGAGAACAAGCAAAATAATTAAAAAAAGAACTCATTCATAAAACTAGCATTAGATGTAGATGAAAAAAAGGTGGGAGTACTGACTGAAGTAGCCAGGGATTATCATCGTTTATTCATTATTATTATTATTATGGTGATTATGTGAGGTTTGGAATAAAAGTTGATCTGAAATGGATTGGAGGGGGGAGGCAGAGAAAAGTAAACCGAGCAGAAACAGAAAGTAAAATGGCAAGCGGGGACGAGGATGGGGGACGACGAGGAGTAGGAAATGAATGGGGTTTGCATGGTTAAACAAAATGAGGCACGCCAGGCACGCGCGCCGTCGCGCGCCGTCATTCCTATCAGGTCGGGGTTGGGGCTGGAAACCCGACCCCCGCAGGTGCTCGGGGCATAGAAAAGAAGGGGGGATGTGGAGGTGGGGGATACGTACAGGTTGAAAGATAAAAAAAAAAAAACAGTATCAACACAACAATAACTATCGTCAGCAAGAATGAAAAGGGATGACGATCACTGTCAAATAAAAATAAATAAGGGGGGTGCGATTTATAATGGAAGAATAAATAAGGGGATTCTTATGCAGTTTTGTTACCGCGCTATTTTTTAAAATAGTATTTTCAAGTTAAATAAGTTTTACGATATCTTTTATGTTAAATTGTTAAGTGAAAATAGAGAATACTTAGAAAATACCCTCCCCATGTTAAGAATAGCTTTCTAAATAATATTATTTCAGCACGGTAACAAAAGTGCATGACTGCATGACTGGTGGAAATATACAAAAAGAAGTAATCTGGGTGAATAATTACAGGTGTATGGGAAAGTATTATTAACACTATGATAGAAAAATTATGTATGCAAAAAGGTTATAAATCTAAACAACATACGGTGAGTTAGATGCGTTGAACTTGAAATTAATAACTATTTTCTTTAATTGCATATTTAGTAACTATCGGTTATTTTGAGTTCAGGTTGGTAATTCATCGTGTGATTTCAGCAAAACGGAGCCACATGCCGAGAGAAACATTTGATGAACGAATGCTTTCACGAAATGGATTGGATGGATCTGTAAACTGGCTACCCTGTTCGCGCGATTTAATCCCGTTAGTTTTTTTTTTTTTTTTTTTTTTTTTTTTTTTTGGAAAATATGTAAAGTCGCATGTCTACGCTGATAAACTAGACACAACAAACCACTTGGAAGACAACATTCGACGCGTTATTACCGAAATACAACCTAATTTAATGTGTGGAGTTTGTGAAAAAAATTGGATTTATAGATTACGCCCTCCCTATACGCGGGGTCGCGGGGCCATATGCCCCAAATTGTATTTAAATGCTGGAAATTATTTGGAATAAATCATATTTGTATGATAAAAATATTTTCCTGTTTTATTTTAAAATTTGACACCTAAAAAATAAAAATAATAATAATAATTAAAAAAAAAAAATAAAAATAAACACCCTTTATAATTTCATATTTTCTTATATTTTAATAACTCGACGAATGCAACCAAATGCATTAAGTTTAGACAGAAAAACAGACATATGACTTAGTGAATTATTTAAAATATTTTTTTAAAACATGCGTATTTCAATTAAATCATTTTTATTAAGATCTTGTGTCAATTGTACGAGTATTATTAATAATGCAGAAAAAAAATGGTACTCATGCAGAAAGTGATCCTGCTGAAATAATAACGTTATTATTTAAAAAGCCATTCTTTACATAGGGAGTGGAGGGTGTTTTATACTTATTCTGTACTTTAACCTTATAATTGAAAAAAAAAAACACATAACATAAAACTTTAATTAAACGTGGAAATACGATTTAAAAAAGCGCGGATCACTCTCTGCATTAGCACCAAAAATCATTAAAACAAAAGAAAAACATCAAAACAAATTTATTCTCTCTTTGTGAGTGAACTTTATTTTTAAAATAATATTTTATTTATTTACTATTTAGAGAATATAAGTTAATTGCTCTTGGGGTGTTTTAGGTCGCATGTGTAGAAAAAACAAACAAACAAAAAAAAACAATAGCTTTTTGTGAAAGGTGGACATGGACATGTTGAAAAAGAAAGCTGCAGAAGCAACATGGAAACCAAAATATTTGATCGCAATTATGTAGAGAAAATGAAATAAAAAAATTGAGCACCAAATGCAGTCAACAAATGAGGGTAAAACATTTTAAAGTTTTTAAGAATGTCAACAAATAAAACGGTGCGAAGTAAATTTCCAACACTAACAAAATATTCAAATTTAAATTCATTTCCAAAGTAAAAAAAAAAAAATCCAAATATAATTTTATAAATTATTAAAAGGATATGTTGCTTGTTAAGATAGAGCCGCTTTTTTTTTTTTTTTTTTTTAAATATGTCGTTTTAGGCAAAAACAAGATTACCTAACTGTCCTGTCGAAAATATTAAAAATTCATCAAGTAGAACAACTGTTATTGTGTTTTTAGTAAAGAAAGTCTGTCGTTTTATAGTCTACAAATGTTTGTAAATGTAAATTTTGCGCTCCGAGTTATGTCCCATGTGTGTGAACTCTTCATTGTCTACGCTATAACATCTAAGAGAAATGCAATTTTACCCAATTTTCCGTAAAAATTACTTATCTATAAATAGCCTTCTACTCGATGAATTTATTTTTTTTATAGGTCTGTTACTATTTTCGACATAGCAATTAAATATTCTTTTTTTTTGCTTAAAACGACATGTTAAAAAAATCGGTACATTTATACAAATACCGTGACAGCGAATTAGTAGAAAAAAATGTACCCTAACCCAGTTTTCAGATTCGTGTTCAGCACACCGAAACGTAACAGAATACTACGTAAAAGATTTTACTAATTCGCTGTCACGGTGTTTGTATAATAATACCAAAAAATCGATCTGTCGACTATTTTAAGCACTAAGGATACATTGAAGATTTCAGCTTTGAGATGGCTGCCAGTGAAACAAAACACACTACAGCATTACGAAATTAGTTATATTTTTTATAACAATTTGATCAATTAATAAATAACTTAATGACCTAACAATACCGTAATTATTAGGTTATATTATTACAGTATTATTTGATTGTTATATTATCTTAATTAAATCGTTATAAAACTAATTAATAGCAGCCATCTTGAAGTTGAAATCTTCAATGCAACCTATTGATATAAATCAAGAGATTATACTGTTTTTTCTTCAATGAACCGTTTAATAACATTTTAACGTTAATACTTTTGTATCATAAGAACTTTTTTTGGTTGTTAGCTACACAACGTTTTGGCCCATGTCAGTCGAAACATCGTGAATATAATAAGCAGATGAGAATAGTAGTCAAATTAACAAATTATCAATCCTCATAAAAAAGTAAAATTCGAAACAAAATATTTTATTTATTTTTCAAATTTGAAACGGATTTAAGTTTGTTTTTGTTTGTGGAATCAAGTGTAGTCGTGTACTAGCTAATCCTATATCGTTGATTGCCAGATTAAAGAGAATTAATCCTTTAATGATAATCCCTGTAATTAATCGGTGGATTATCTGTTTATTTTGTTTCCTTTTTTTTTTTTGTATTAAAAGAATTATTCAATAAGTAAGGAATGCTTATTGAGGGGGGGGGGGTCCAACAAACCTTATCACCCCCTCGTTCTAAAACTTCCACCAAACCAGAGATACAGAGATATTACATATCATTATCTTCTTTTTTTTCTTCTCTTTCAACGTTAAAGTAACCATAGTGAAGCTAAGCTACAAGTAAGTAGTAGCAATACTATGGCATTTTAATAGGAGAAATAATAAAGTAGGAAGCAGAGTAATACCACTAAACTGCAAGTAGTAGTCGCCACAGAAGCGGAGAGAAAAAAAAGAGTAAGAATGATCTTATAGATTTTGTTTAACATTTTACTTTACAAGAAAAAAAAAAAAAACATCCCCCCCACCAAAAACACACACAAACATTGGTTTCAAAAAATAATTTTTCATGAACAACATTTTTAATAGGCGAGTAATTTCCTCTCTAACAAAAGTGTCATTATATACTTGAATGACTTTAATTGAAGCTCACTAGAAAGCGATTAGCATTTCCAGTGAGCCATTCTACCACATAAATATATTGCACATTAATTTTTAGGGGTCATTAGACAAGATTTCGCCCAGTTTTTTTTTTGGGGGGGGGGGCCTTCCTCTAAACGATTTTATTTTCCATGTCGGGACCCTCATTGATTTGAGACCCCATTATATCAATATGTTATGTCAAAATAGGGTCAAGAAACCTGAAGGTCTACTCTGTGGTTGATGATCATAATTCAGTGAAATTCACCAACTACCAGACTTGATGTTCAGCAAATCTTTTAAAAAAAAAAAAAATAAATAAATAAATCTATTCTGTATTCTTCCCTTTGACATTAAATACTTACTTTGGAAAATATATATAAGAAAAAAACTTCATCTTATATGCTTGTTTTATATTTGATACTTATGCAGAATACAGACCGTTCTATAAATATTGAATTTTTTTTTTTTTTAATTGTTAGAATACAGAATAGTTAAAAGAAAAAAAGCCCCTCATCCCCATGGATGTTTCTAAATAACGTTATTTCAGCACGTTTTCTGCACAAGTATATTTTTGATATTTATCTATACAAATAAAAATAAAACTGTTACTGGACATAACTTCCTGGTTTTGGGTACTTTTTTCCCATCTGGTAAAAATCCGAATTAGATTGTTGTTTTAAATTAAAAAATAAATCACAATTATGACAATATCATAGGAATAAATTGGTTTGTTTGTGCGTGGTCAAATAGATATTGATAAAAAATTGATTGAATAGGGGTTCCTCCTCCTTTTATCAATACAGAAAATGATGCAGATTATTAAAAGAAAACGGAAAATATCTTACTTCATTTGTTTAACTATAGTGCTTTTGCCAGATTCACCTGCACCTGTAGAGAAGAACAGAAACCATATTAAGTTATTTTTTTTAATATGGGATATTTTTTTTAATTAAATACATTCCCAAATAGAGTATAGATTTGTTTTTAGAAAGAAAATCAAGGTGGAAAAGAAACTGAAATACTCGATGATATAAAAACAAACAAACAGTATCTTTTAATTAATAACAGTTTCATAAAATATTTTTGAAGATAGAGATGTAATTGATAATGAGAAAGAAAAAAAAAACACCGAGGAAAGGAAGAGAAATGGTTGTGTGTAGTAGTGGAATTGATGAGGAAGATGAAGACCGTGGTTAATCACATAACCACCTTTTATTTCAGCATCCATTCCAAGACACATATGTACGCATAAAAAGGCATCAATTTAAATACATATACGTATGTGTTTACGCGCGTGCGTGTGAGTATATGTTTGTATGAGTTTTAACATTTTTTTTTTCTTTAAAAAATAAAATAAAAACAAACGGATTAAAATACGCGATTAAAAGAGAAGCGATATAGATAGAACGAAATCTACAAATGTGATGGCGGATGTAATGGAAATAAAAAGGTAGGGGGGAAATAAATGACAAGAGACCGTTTTAAGGTTGAATAACAAACAAGATGAAATAGAATTAGGAAGAATGTTTAAAGTTGATGTACTTTATTATCATTATTTATATTATTATTTATATCATTTTTTTTAGTTGATGATGATGGTGTGTGTGGAGGAGGAGTTCGGGGTGGTAAGTAGAAGTATCCGATCAAATATGGCTGACTAGAATAATTACTTCACCAAACGATATATGTTTCATAGAAATAAATATAGGTTATATCAAAGTTCGATCAGTTAAATAATACGAAAAGAGAGGACAAGGGGAGGTGTGCACGAAAAAGAAACCCCAGCACTCACCCAATAGCAACAATTTTATATCCTTAGCGGCTTGTATGCCATCTTCTTTCAAATTTTTCTCAATCGCCTTACTCCTCTCCAGAGCAAGTCTCTCTTCGGCACTCATTGTACAACCCATTTTGGCTAGCCAGGTCGGTTCGACGTAAATCCAACGATATGCAAACTGCTAATGAATACAATCCAGGAGGGTGTTTAGGTTTAAAAAAAAAGTACTACTTAGGCGTAAAAAGCACGGTTCTTTGGGGGGGTCTACAGAAAATCCTTTAGGTATATGTAATGTTCCGTCCGACGGCGGCCAGAACTCTTGCTACTACAGGAAACGGTACTGGGAAGGGGAGGACACCACTCTCTAATAAACAAGTACGTCTCTAGTTGCGCCCCTCGCTCGCTTACTCTTACTCTATCGACTTTCTGCACCTCTTACGCTGACTCTCTGCTCATCGACCTCTGCAAAAAAGAAAAAAAACTAACACTCCCGTTAGACACTGTTGTACCTCTCTATCAATAGCATCTCCCACTCCTTCTAGAAATGATATTTTTCTCTAACTTCCCCTCTTCACCCGTCCCCTCTCTCTGTCTGTCTGTCTCTCTCTCTCTCTCTTCGCTAGGTTGTTGTAGCTAAAATGGCTCACCGCTGTTTTCCGATCCATCCAATAATGCAGGATTCTCGTTTTCTCCTCTATTCACGGAGAGGCGGCATCTTTACTTTTTTTGTTGTTGTTAAATTTTCTTCTCTTAGCAACAAACAACGCCAAATATTTATTTTATTTTTAAACGTTGGGTAAAAATATAATTATTAAAAAAAAAATAATAATTTAAAAAGTGAAAGGAGAAGGTTAGGGTGGTGGTGGTGGTGTGATTTTTATGATGATACAGAGGAGGAAATTGCTTTCTCTTCTTTCTCTTTCACTTTCTCTTTTTTCATTCTTTCTTCACCACCCCATTAGAGTACTGATGATCTTAGTCTATGACCGCCTCGCCCTATACTTTCGGAAAGTCTGTTTCCTGCAAATGAACCTGATCGTCTATCAAGCCATTATCATTCATTCGATTTGGCCTTTAATGACCCAAAACGTTTTACACTTTCCTTAATTTTTTTTTTTTTCGCAAACATTTCTTTCTGACACATTTAAATTTATTCTCAAATCTATTTCTTATCTCGATTGCTTATTTAAATAATCTATCACGTCTTCTAATCTACATAGATATATCCTTATCTGACCATATATTATTAGTTGTTGTATCATCAATATTTGTTTTCTTCTTTATTTTTATTACTTTTATGTCTACCGATATATTCCTATCTTGGTTTATGATTTAAGCTATTCTAGCTAATATAAATCTCTCTCTCTCTCTCTCTCTCTCTCTCTCTCTCTCTCTCTCTCTCTCTCTCTCTCTCTCTCTCTCTCTCTCTCTCTCAAAATATACTAGCAGGGAGACTCGACACTGCCCAGGATTGAATGAGCACCAGCGAATATTCCACACTTCCAGTATTGTGCTATAGTTCAAAATACATTGTAGTCTACATCAAGCATGTCAAACTCGGGGCCACAGGAATCAGTCTGTGTTTTCATGAGGGCCGCGCCCTTACAATATTAATCAAAGTCGTTAAATAAAAATCATTGCTGAATATGTTCTTTTACCGGTAATTTAGAAACATGCAATAGTTTGGTCATATTCAAGAATGCCAGTTAAAAGTACTTGTAGTTTAACAAAAGAATATAACAAAGGAAATTAGAATGACATATAAATCTGTTCTTTATTTCAATATAACGAAAATGTATTTGAATGCAACAAATGCACATAAAGTATAATAATTCAAAATGAACATTTATTATCAAGTACTCAAACATGTTTCGTGTTTTGTCCTGAGGTTTGGCACCTCTTGTTCTTGACAAGCTTTGGTATGTCTAGCTGAAGTTTCTGTGTATTTCCAAGCTTTACAAAAGAAGATAAGTGTCAGTCAACCTAGTTCTCTGAGAGTTCATGAAGGAAAATAATTGTTCGCACAAATAGGTGGAACCAAACATTGCCACAATTCGTGTGACAAGCTTTCTGAAATTTATAAACTTTTTCGAAAGGTATGAAAAGAAATCAGGTATTCTCAGTTCAAAATACTTTGCTCTGAGTAAAAAATCTGACTTTATTTCTAACGGTTCCATTTGTAGGCTTTCGTCTGCCTTGGTAACATCAAAAGTAAACAGCGCTGTGGATAATGCAAACTCTTGCTCAAAATAAGAGAAATCACAAAATCTTTTTTGAAACTCCTTTGACAATGATTCCAGGTGACTGTCATACTTGGCAAAACTTAGTGCTGGCTTAGCATTTTTTTAGCTCTTTGCACGTAGGAAAATGAATTAAATTTGTGACTTCCATAATCTCAACTTTGTAATGAAGCATCTGACGTCATCATATAACTGAGTGATGAGCTTGTTTTTACCTTGTAATTTCAAATTGAGATCGTTTAATTTTGCTGTAATGTCCATGGCAAAAGCCAGATCCTGGAGCCAACTTTCATCTTTCATTTCATCAGTGTTTCCACCTTTCATCTCCAAAAAAGTGATTATTTCTTGTCTTAAAAAATAAAATCTTTTCAACACTTTGTGACATGAAAACCATCTGTGAAGAATAGAACATTGGTGAACTGATTATCCATATCTTCTAACAACTGGTTAAATTGACGGTGGTTGAGAGAACGACCTCTGATATAGTTCACTGTCTTTATGACTAAACTAAGCACATGATCCAATTTTAAAATCTTTGAACACAAATTTTGTTGATGAATAATACAGTGGAAATGTGGAAAGGACAAATCCGGATGTAAATTCTTAATTTTTGCTTGTAACTTGGCAGCAACACCATTATGTCTGCCAACCATATTCGCTGCACCGTCAGTAATAAGCATACAAGCTTGCTCAAATCTAAATCATATTCATGCAGAACCCGTTCAACGTTCTCAAAGATGTCTTGGCTTGTTGTAGTGTCATGCATAAGGATTAGTTCAATCAGTTCTTCATAAATGTTGAATTTATTGTCACAGGCCCTGAAAAAAGACCGCAAGCTGTGCTATCCCAGTGATATCGACAGTCTCATCAATTGCAATTGAAAACTGTTCAAATCTTAATGATTCAGCTTTCAACTGTTGCTTAAAATCACTTGACATTTCATCAATCCGTTCAGCAACAGTGTTCCTGGTGAGGGAAATATTTTTGAACAAGTGTGCTTTTTCCAGACACACAACTTCGGCCATTTTTATAAGGCATTGTTTCATAAAATCTCCTTCGGTGTAGGATTTTCCATGCATCGCTATCAATCGACTGAGTTCATAGCTTGTAGTAACGGAAGCAACATTTACTTTCTAACTTTTTGTACAAAAGGCCTGTTGCTGTGTCAAGTTAACCGTCAATTCTTTGAGCATTGAAACACGCATGGGGCTTTCATATTTATTATAAGACAGATGATTCGTTTCATAATGTCTTTGCAGGTTAAATGCCTTTAGCGTAGAAATACGGTTATTGCAAATTAAACGATGTATATTTGCAGAAATACTGTAGTTCCCATTTTTCTTAAAACACTCGCCCTTCTTCATTTATCTTTTTTTCTTAGTCGCAGAAGCCCTAGCCATTTTAAAAACGATGTGCAATCTGGAAAATTAAAAAGTCCAAATAAAATCAAACACAATGAAAAATATTTATAAAATATCAAAAGCAGTGATCACAAAGGAACCTGATCCCTGCACAGTATTACGCAGTTCATATTTTTAGTTATAAAAGTCAATTTTGCAGACAGACGCCACGCTAGACAATCTAAAAATCACCCCTGCTCAGGTGCATGCTATCATAAAAAACCTTGACACTTCAAAAGCATGTGGACCTGATCTCATCCCAGCTGTGCTATTAAAAAAGTTCTCAGCCGAAGTAGCTCCAGTTCTCTCCAAACTCTACAACAAATGCCTTAATGAATCATGCTTTCCGGGCTGTAGGAAAACTGCTTCTGTGGTACCAGTATTCAAGAATTCTGGCGAAAGAACCATCAAGTTATCGCCCCATTAGCTTCCTCCCACTTTTCGCCAAAATATTTGAGACCATAATTAACCATGCTCTAGTCCGTCACCTTACAGATGCTAAACTTCTGACTAACAAACAATATGGATTTAGACAAGCCCGTTCCACAGCAGACATCCTCACTGTAATCTCTGAATGTATATACCATTCACTGAACAAAACGGGGCAGGGCAGAGCGATAACTCTAGACATATCTAAGGCTTTTGATAGGGTATAGCATGAGGGTCTCCTCAGGAAAATTAGATCATACGGTATCACTGGTAGAATACTTCATAATTAAATCCTTCTTAGATAAGAGAAAAATCCAGGTTGTCCTCGACGGTCGTACATCTAAACAATATGATATAAATGCAGGAGTGCCTCAGAGGTCTATCCTTGGACCTCTATTGTTCCTAATATTTATTAATGACCTCCCTGACAAAACTGCCTCTGAGATAGGTATATATGCTGATGACACCACACTATAACAGGCATGATGGAAAACAAATGAACACATAACTAAAGAAATGGCAAAAACACTAGAGGATGACCTCCAATCTGTAGTGGAATGGGTACAAAAATGGATGGTCACATTCAATGCTGCCAAGACTAAACTGGTTTCCTTCAATAATTACAAGAAACCTTCTCTGCCACCAATAGCAATGACCAGTGACTCCCTATCTGAGAGTACATCTTTCAAACTGCTTGGCCTAACGTTCACAGGAAACATGAGTTGGAACAATTGTATTGAAAACATTGCCAGGGCCGCTGCGAAGAAGGTAGGCTCTCTCTACCGTGCTAGAAAACTACTGACACCTGAAAGTATCCTGTACCTCTATAAGGCCACCATTCGCCCATGTATGGAGTATTGCTGTCACATTTGGGCTGGTGCATCTGCTGCTAGTCGCTCACTCAAAAGAGAGTCGCCAATCTGATAGGCCCTGAACTGGCATCTAAGCTTCAGCCTCTGTCCCATCAGCGAAACGTTGCATCCCTCTGCCTGTTCTACAAGTATTTTAATGGTGAATGCTCTCTCGAACTGCAGACACTTGTGCCCCCATGACGTAGACACCCTCGACAAACCCGACAGGCAGCTAAATCCCACCCCCACGCAGTAGAGATCCCTAGATGTAAAAGATCTTTCTACTCCAGTAGTTTCTTCCCCAGAACCGCTAGACTCTGGAATTCCATTCCAGGTCCCTGCTTCCCCAACTGTACTGACATGCAGAAGTTCAAGTGTAACGTGAACTGACATCTTGCTGCCCAAATCCCAACATAGTGCCCCAGTAGTTGCTGCCTCTGATAGTAGCCCCCTACACTAAAGTGGCAATGTGCCTTGTTTGGGGTGAAAATGTAATAAAAAAAAATAAATAAAAAGCAGATGCATTACAGTTCAAAACCAATCTAAGAATATTCATAAAGTAGATTTGTGTGCAATTTTTAAAAAACCAGTCCAACATATTCAGAGTCCATAGGGAATGAATTCACACACACACACACACACACACACACACACACACACACACACAAAAATGCCTTTTATATTAGAAGAGATACAGATAGGGTAGAGTTAGGTTGATGTTTAATGTGGGGAAAATCCAGCTTCCAGCATAAGTGACACTCTAAATTGAGCCCAAAATTAACATTGTCTCAATGAAGAAGGATTTTTCCTTCACTGACCGAGGAGAGGACTAGCCTTTTAGTTAAGAGCAAAGTATAGTATCTGTTTTGATACTATACTTCATTTTTTCTGTCAATGAAGGACAGATCGTTCTAAAATAAAGGACTTTTTAAATTTCTTTCTCAATTCAGAGGGCCTATAATTTCAGTCTCAATTCAAAGTGCTTGCTTGCTTTGGTAAGTCCTTGGTTGCCACTCCAACGAGTGTTGGGACTGTGACCTCAAATGGACAATCAGCCGGACAACGTTACAAGTAAAAAAAAAAAAAATGAAGAAAGAAAAGTTCTAGTGGTTCCTGAACCTCCTTGCCGTGAAGATGCAGTATGTTCACTCAATGGGCAATATGACATTAATCAGAAGCAAAGCAACAGAAACCACACTCGCTATCATAACCAAGGATGTAAACCGTGGTTTTTATTTCAAACGTTGTATTTAAAACAAAGTCAATTGTTCGTACAGTATATAATTTAAAAAAGATGAGAGTAAAAAAAAAAAATAGCCAACAAAAAAAAAAGAAAATTGTGTGTACCAACATTAGCGCCAACAAACTTTAGTAGCGGACATTCTTGCTTTTTCTTTCTCTATTTTTCCTTCTCTTTCTAACTTAATTTTCTTTTCACTTTTTTTTTTTTCCAAAATGCCGGAGAGGGGTGTCTTGCCATTTCAATCTCAACATGCTATTGCTTCATCTGTTTTTTTTCTTTATTCCAAGAATTTTTACAGATACTCTGAAGGAATACTGACGGAAACTGCCATTTTCAGGGAGTCTGGAGCTGACCGACTGCCTCTCTCCAAACTGACTGCTGAAACCTCTGCTATTGTCTTAATGTCATTAAAGCACTACACAAATATGGTGATGTGATCAATGAAAACAGGAAACATGACAGCCACCCCGTCAGACAACGGAATTTAGCAAAAGACTGAATTCGTGGTTCATGCATAATATATATATGTACCCCTATAAATTCGTTTTTCTTTTGGGTGTATTCATATTAAAAACGCCCTTTTCTACTTATTTAAAAAGAAAATACAATTTTCTTATGTATGGTTTGTACAATTGCATCCATCTACAAAAGATCTAGCTAATTTGCATATTCTTTTAAACATTCATTTTAATTAATTCCCTATTAGTTTTTTCGGTTTTCTTATGGGATGATCATCTTTAGTTAACTATTACGTGTAATTATATCCATGCAGATATTTTACATGATGTATACTTGCATAATATTTGCGTAAAATGTTTACAGGAAACACAAAATTGTTTCCATATATATTTATGTATACGTATATATTTTTGTTGCACAAATTTGCTTACCAAATTCCTCCTAGAGTTTTTGGTCTACAGACATGAAATTTCATATATAAGGTATTTGAATCTATGCAAAACTTTATATTTGGGTTTTAGCCCGGAAAAATCGGTGCAAAAGTGTGAAAATTAAAAAAAATGAAATTTGCCAGGTGAAGGTCGAACGCTGCCATTACGAATGCATAACGTAGTTGATATTGGTTCATGTTTTAATTTTTAGCCTTGCAGTAAACATGTTTTCATATCCCAGTCATTTACGGCAGAGGGAAAATAAATCGTGAGCTGAACACTTTGGTTTCGATTCTCGGTGGTGGCGCATGAATCTTTTTTTAATACTTTTAAAATCATTACTATATATTGCATCCAATCTATCTATCTATCTATATCTATAAAAGTGAAAATGTCTGTCTGTCTTTTCTCTATGGTAATTAAGGAAGACTATTATACAGAAATACATTACTTTACATTTTCACACTTTTTGATATATACATATGCACATAACCTTATGAACAGTACATAGGGCCCGAGCAAAGCTGAGCGGAACTGCTAGTATATATATATATATATATATATATATATATATATATATATATAAGTCTTCTCACAGTTATTAGCAAAGTTTTTGGTCAACAGCAGGCTTATTTATTTTCTGGAAAGTCTGAGCCTCTTTAGTGATGTTCAGTCCAGCTTTCATGGTTTTCATTCAACAGTTGACGTATCACCTCTTGTAATGTAACGATTAGTCGGTTTATGGATAATTTAGGTGAGAGTAAGTCGATATTTCAAAGGCATTCTACAGTATGTCATCCTGGTCTTCTACATAAACTTGTTATGATATTGGTGCTAAAGTTCTTGACATTGTTAGGTGTTTTTTTTGTGATCGAAGCTTGCAAATAACTCTTAATTATATATCTTCATTTTCTTTTTTATATCAATACCTGTGTTCCTCAGGGCTCTATTCTAGGTCCAATACTATTTCTTCTCTAAATAAATGACCTTCCAGAGAATATTAATCAGAAAATTAATATTTATGCTGCTGACACCATCCTCTATTCTGGTATTACTTCTTGCCCAACTTTCTCAGATCAGTTGAAATATGCAGCTGATTTAGAAGTTGATTTGGGTTCTATTATGGATTGGAGTAAGAAATGGCTTTTTTTTTAGTAATCCTGTTAAGATTCAGCTATTGTTCTTTATTGCAGGCATGTCTCTTTTCTATCCGAGATTCTTTTGGATGGCTCTGCTCTCGATGAGAAATCGACTCTAAAACTTCTTGGTCTTTCTTTCCCATCAAATCTTTCTTAGAGTCCATATATTAAATCCATTGCTCTTTCTGCTTCTTGTAAAACCGGTGCTCTCTATCGCTCTAAACACTTTCTCACATCTGAAGCTATTCTCTATTTCTACAAATCCACTATCAGACAATGTATTGAGCACTGTTGTCATATTTGGATTAGTGAATCTGTGTCCCATTTGAAGATTCTTGATAAATTGCAGAAACGTGTCTGTAATTTGATTAGCCCTCACACTTTATTCTTCACTGCAATTTCTCTCTCCCAGACGTGATGTTGCTAGTCTCAGTCTTTTGTACAAATACTATTATGCTATGTGTTCTTCAGAATTGTCTGATCTATTCTCTGCTTCATTTGTTCCAGCTCGTTTGACTCGTTGGTCTAGTGGTCTTCATCAGTTAGCTGTTTTTTCTCATTATAATACATCTTCCTATTCCAATAGCCTCTTTCCAAGGACTGCAAGGTTTCCTGCTCACTGTTTTCCTTCTACCTACAGCTTGGTCTTTTCAAGACTAAGGTTAATAGACATCTCATGCCTTTGCAATAATCAGCTTTCGTTCTTATTAGCTCCTTTCATCAAGTGGCTTCATGCTTTTTCTCAAGCGAAACATATATACATATATATACAAACAAATAAATTTGTATATGTATACATGCATACACATATCTACATACATACACATATGATATACATATATATGCATGTACACAGACATAAATTCATATATATCTTTCTTATACTAAATATGAATATATATACATATAAATTTCATATATACATAACTATATATACACACACCCACACACACACTTCTCTCTGGGTTCATTTTACTTTGAAGTTCTCAAAAATCAAGAGGCCCCCTTCCTAAGGGCTAACGCTTGATCTCTATGTGATATAATAGATATTCAAATATTCCATTAAACCTCCGTTACGTCTCAAATGTTGAGTTAGTAAAGATATTACAAATAGTAATTTTTCTTTTCTCCAATTGACCAGTTAAATATGTTATAATTTATACACCTATGTGCATATGTAAATATATATATATATATATATATATATATATATATATATATATATATATATATATATATATATATATATATAACATACATTCACACACACACATATATAATCATGTATAAATACACATATACATATATACATACACACAGAAATATATAGGTACATATTAATTTTCTCATCATTTTTTTCTTAAGCTAGGGATGGGGCATTCATCCACTATCTCATACATTCCTCCTGAGATATTTTAAAGATTCTAACAGTACCTTTAAATGCAATTGTTTGTTTTTCTGTTGCACTTGAAAGTATATTTGCCAGTGAGTTTTGTAAATTCTTTATTTTTATCTTTATTATTTTTCATAAGTCCGGTTGCTCCTGGAATAATGAAGATCTTTCTAAGATTCTCACTTTCTTTTTTTTTTCCTTTTTCTTAAACTTTTTCTTCTAGGGGATGGGACATCCAACCAGATGTCTGACATTTACCCCTATTTTAGTGAGTCCAACCAAGAGATCTTTTCAGGATTCTAGCCGTCCCTTTCAGTGCAATCGTTTGTATTTCACTTGCACTTGGTTCACCGGGTATGTTTGCTATGTACTTTTTAAAGTTCTTTTTCATAAGCCCAGTTGCTCCTATGATGACTGGTATAATTGAAACGTCTTTTAATTTCCAATTTCGTTTCATATCATACATAAGTCCTTGATACTTTGTTATCTTTTCCCTCTCAACTCTGTTAAGCCCTGTATCATTGGGTACACTGACCTCTATTACGGTCGCTTTTTTGTTTGCTCTGTCCCAAATCACTATATCTGGTTTAACAGCTGCGTTTTCAAGATATGTAGCAGTAGGGATTATGTAGTCATAGTGAATAGTGTATTTGTCATTCTCAACTGTTCGTTCGGGTATATGTTCCCAGGAGTTTTTACTACACTGAATGTTGAGTTTCTTACATATCTTCCAGTGAAGATAAGTTACCTTGGTATTTCGTTATCTTTTTCCTCTCAGCTCTGTTTCATCCTGCGTCATTGGGGACACTAACTTCTACTAAGGTTGCTTCTTTCTCCTTATCTTGTATCACTAACATCAGGTTTAATAGTTTCGTTTTATAGGTATGTAGCTGTAAGAATTACATAGTCATATTGGATGGTGTATGACTTATTTCTAATATACATCCATATTTGTTGTTGGCAACTGTCTGTTTTGGGAGATGATGGTGTATCAGTGAAGCTACATAACCTGGCCAGGATGATATGTGATGAAAGCTGTTGCCCGTGCAGCAGTCACCCTTCTACATGAAGTCAGAGGATTTTCAAGGGAAAGAGAGAATCGGTACAGCTTGGCTTAAACTGCACCACAGGAGTTGCTGGTGATGACAATATAAAGTCAGGCCGCCTTAGAGACTCTGTCTCCAGATTTTCTATCAAGGTTTACTCCTTTAGTCTTTCTTCTGATGGAGTAATCGCACAAGACAGCAGAGGTTTTGAATCAGTTGTCTTCTCCCAGGTGAGCTACCATCCAAAGTTGATGAGCCCCACCTACCTGAAGTGACTGGTTTTAAGGCGCCAGTGGACTACTTTTGCTCCTTCGCCCAGTTAGTATAAACAGTTTCGCCGGGTTTAGTAGCTGAACCACACAAGAAGGCCAGGAGCTGGAATGTGTTACCCTACTATCCTATGCCATAATCGTCATCAGAAATATGTTGGTGAAACTGAATGGGAACTAAAGAAAAGGCTTAGTAAACATAACAGGTATTAAAAAGTTTTCATTTCTCGATTATGTTGGAATATTATTTCCATAATTTTCATCATATATATATATTAGCAGGTTGCTTACCATTTTCTCCGTTGTAAAATATGCATAAATATTATATTTTAAATCATGCAGTTTTTGGCTACAGTTATGGTCTTCGGTATGGTTTCAAGTGAGGGCCACATCATGCCACCTCACATCTTCGAAGTCGGCTTGAAAGTCAACACCAAAGTGTACCTGGATGTGCTGAAGAGTATTGTGATCTCTTATTGCAATCAGATTACCACTGGCAGACCCTGGGTGTGGCAGCAGGATTTGGCGCCAGCCCACAAGTCCAAAGAGATCCAGGCTTGGCTTTAGAAGGATTCTCTCACTGGCTCCCCCCTTCTTCCCCGCCCTGAAACTGCTGGACTACTTCGTTTAGTCATACATCGAGAATATCACCAAAATGATCTCCAAATACACCAAAACCAGCCTGAGTATTCACTGAGCTCCCACCAACACTTGTAGAAAAGGCATGCTCCCAGTTCCGGACCCGTATCGAGGCAGTGATTGAGGCTAAAGGCGGCTACATTGAATAGATGTCAGCTCTACTACATAATCAAGTTACTTGAATTGATTTTTTTCAATAAAAGTTTTAAAATAAAGCTGTAATGTTTTTTTTTTAGGGTGACAAATTTATCGTTCCACCCTGGAAATATTCTAGAGTTCACCTGCCTACTTCCTTATCAAATTTATTAAAATATTCAAATTTTTTTTCTAACTTCTGTATGAGCCTCTCAGAGAGATCATATTGATATAATGAGATTTGCAATACTGGAACAAGTTTTACTTTTTCTTTTAGTGATATTGCTCTAACTTTGCTTGTTCTCTGGTCTCTGAAATAATGTTTCATTGTATTTTTTTCAGTTTTGGTACAAGTTAAAAATATAAATGAAAATCTCACAATGTGTTTATTAAATTCTTGGATACAATACATAAAGGGAAACAATTTAGAATTTTGTCAAATTAAAAAATCAATTTTATCTACATTTAAAAGTACTCCTTCAAAAGAATGAGATACTCTTTTTTTAGGAGATTATGCATGAACACACTGGAAAACACGGGCACGACGTTAAACTGTGACCATTTTTGTCTTACTAAGCAAATTAAACAACTAAGACATCTAACAGAATGTTTGCAGTTTTTTGTAAAACAAAAAAAAAAAAAAGATCCTATATCTGTATTTAAATGCATTTATTTGAAAAGTGTATGTTTATATATATATATATATATATATATATATATATATGAATTTGAAAAGTATGAATATTTGTGTGTGTAGATAAATATTTGAATAATATTATATCTGTACGTATTTGTTTGTATATATATATATATATATATATATATGTATATATATATTTGAAAAGTGTGTATTTTTATATGTATTAAACACACAAAAAAAAACTTAAACAAAAAAACTTGATGTGATTAAAATGTCTTTTTTTGCACACATTATACCAATATATTGATATCTTTTTTTTTTTGACCAATGAGAATAAAGACGAATTCTAAAAAGAAAAAAAAATTATTCTATTTATTTGTCTATTCATTTATTTATTTTTTTCTTTTCTCAAGTCAAACCAAATTGAATCCGAAAGGACTCTTTCATTATATCAAAAAAAGGGGCGTGTTAAAATGTTTTTGACTTATAATGAGGGTAGATATCTGTTTGGTGCCCACCACACCAAAGTGTGACACAATGTCAGAAGGTGGAGAATAGGCAAGCTCCCCTAAAAGAGGGGCACTCTTGCCTCAACAAAAAATTGCCTGGGCATCCCTGTTGGCATTCCCCAGTTGGGGCGCCTCAGGCGACAAGCAATAAACTTTACCTATCCAAAAGCCAGGTGGCAAGGCTTGGGAGGATGGCCTTCCTAGGTGATACCCAAGCGGTGTACCTCAGTCTGACAAGTACAGGACTGGTTCCCAGCCCCAAACCTGTCGGGCTGAGTGTCAAGAATGGATCCTTGCCGAGTACTTTCTACCCAGTCTCCAAGCCGCTGAAGCAACAAGGAGACCATCCCCACTCATAATGAGGGTACATCTCCAATGACTTCGACAATCGTTTTTATAACCGCAGTTATAACAATCAACCAATCAGAAGCTTCAAAAGTTATAAAACATGTCGAATTTTGGATTCAACTAGTTCGCCGTCGATCTCTGTCTTGAAACGACTGAATCGTGATTCTTCGCCGCCATCTTTGTTACTAAGAATTACTCAACACTCGAAATCGTGACTGCATTGATTTTTTGTGGATTTGATTTACTGCTGCCATCTTTGTTCAACATAATGTCTCAGCACTTAACACAATTATTTCAGAATTTAGTGTGCTGGTGCGGTATCGTTAGTTGCACACATCAATTGAATGTAAAATTATCCATATTTGCGGCCATTCTAAATTTTAGGGAGGTTAACTAAATTTTTACCATTAACTCTAAGTACAATTTGCAATTTTTTTTGTATTACCACCCAAACTTAAGTGTAGAAGTAGGAAGGTGGTATGTTTTTATGACTTAACAATGACATATAATATACTAACATTTGATCAGGAACATGACAGAAATTTAAAACAAACAAAATTGGTTACATATCCTTGAAACACTGTGTGTCAGAAAGCAGGATCATTTTATGTCATATTTATATGCAAAACTCATGTTCTGTTGTTTTATTTTATTTTATATTTACCACTATGTTTTTTAGGCTATTTATATGTAATTGCTTATAAATTGGAGAATCACAATGCTATGTTTTGTTGAATAAATATGGGATGCAGAGATGCAATAATATTTTATTATAAATTTATAATTACAAATTAGTGAAAGAAAAAAAAACAAAAAAAAACAAAAGAAAATAAGCACCAATAATTTCATAAGAATGTAGTATTTACAAAAATATTGGAAAAATGTTCAAAAATGAAATAAAAATAGTTTTGTCAAGACAAAGAAATACTAATAAACATTTATTGGTAATTATAAAGAAATTAAATATAAAACTTTTTCTTTGAGAATTGAGAGTGAGAAATCATTTTCATATATAAATTTAATGTAAAATGAGTTCCTATTTCATATATATTCTAGCATTTTAGGGCAGTAAACCCACTTTTTTTTCTATGGGAGATAAATTCTGTGTATTTTGGAGGGTGACTACTTTTTTAAAGTAGTTTTACGACCTTGTCAGACGGACTTAGGGTTAGTAGTAAAAAAATGGTGAACATCCTTAAAACGTTTGAATGGGCTGAAATGATGATCATTTGATGTTAAATTTATAAATGAAACTGATTTCCCACTCTAAATTCTAAAATAATTTTGAGGATTTTGCAGTATATACAACAAAGCGAAATAGTAGTCAAAAAACAAATATATAACAAATAAATGTTATCAAATGGAGTTACTGACATTTTAAATACACGCCATTTTAATCAAATTTTATGAGAACATTTAAGATATATGGGAATTAAAATCAAAATGAGACAACGTCTTTAGAAAAATTAGGAACAAATATTTAATTAGGAATTTACTTTGAAGTAATTACTCTTTATAGATGTACTTTATACTTAATTCCACATTATTTATTGTATCATATGTGTTGGATTTGTTTTTATTTATTCATGCTTTAAAGAGAAGGAAAGCTCTTATTCCAAACCCTGGTAGGTTGAGCTCGTCAGCCCTGAAAGGCAGTCTAATTTAAGAGAAACAACCCTGAACGAAAATTTGGAGTGGAGCCCGTATGTAGTTACTTTGACCAAACTCTGGCAAGTTTCTAGCAACTCCTGCACTTGGAACAATTTCTAATCGCCTGACTATGTCTTGCCATTGGATCCAGATTATTTTCCAACAATAAAGTGTGAACAATGCTGCACAAGTTCTCTTCACTTTAAACTAATTCACATGCAAGTCGTGATTTTCATAAGTTGTGGGGCAATTACAAAACAGGTCCTGTGGTGACTGGAGAGTGGTGTGGATACACTAGTGGCTACAGCATGCAAACCTGCACACAGGCAGCTCAGGCTATAGGGTTGTTTTCCTTCTGACCAAATTAGTCGAAAAACAAAACAAGTGATTACTTCACTCATCATAGGTACATGGAACATAGTACTGTTATTGACAACCCAAAAGCAAACAGATCCGAAAAGCAAACCACCCTAGTAGCCAGAGAGTTAGGTCACCGCAATGTGCCCAAAACTCGTCTAGCTGAGGAAGGTCAACTCACAGAGGAAAAAGGCGGCTATATCTTTTTCTGGAGCAGACATAGTGTTGAAGAACATAGAACTGATTTCCCTAGCTAAAGGGACCAATGATTGTCTAATGACAATGCTCTTACCGATTGGGATGAGGAGTCATGCAACACTAATCGGCACATATGCTCCAACGATGAACCAATCCAGATGAGGTGAAGGACAGGTTCTATCAAGAACTAGAAAACCTCTTGACAACAGAGATAAATTATTCATTTTTAGTGACTTTAATGCCAGAGTTAGTGTGGACTACCAAACCTGGGAAGGAACTATTGGAAGAAATGAAGTTGGCAGTTGTAACAGTAATGGTCTGCTGCTTAAAAAAGGAAGCATTTTCAAAAATCCACAGTACTGTTCAAACAAAACTGTGCAAAATACAAGATGAATGGCTCAATAATAAATCTCTGGAAATACAGAAATATGCAGATATGCATGATTCAAAGAGATCCTATGACTCCCTCAAAACAATATATGAACCACAGACTATTGGCACTTTTCCCCTGCTAAATGCTAACGAAACAAAACTAATAACAGAGCGAGCCAATATTTTAAACAAGTAAGCAGAGCACTTCAACTCTGTGCAGAACAGTGATGAGGAAATTGCACAATTTCCACAAATCAAAAAAAAAAAAAAAATCTTTGATGAGTTGCCCACCATCCAGGAAGTTGAAAAAGCTGTACAACAGAGATATATAAGGCAGGTGGGCCTCACATTGATCAGAAAGCTATCTGTTATTTCTTTCATTCTTGGTGAAGGACCTAATTCCCCAGGAATTCAAAAATGCATCTATAGTGCATATTTACATGAGGAAGGGAAACAGAGCTGTGACAACCACAGGGAATATCTCTTCGCAACATAGTTGGTGAAATTCTTGCAAGGCTGCTACTCAATCGTTTAACCAAACATCTGGAAAATGGTTTTCTCTGGGAAAGTCAATGTAGTTTTCATATGGGGCATGGTACAGTTTACATGGTAGTTGCTGCTCATCAACTCCAGGAAAAATGTCAAGACCAATACCAGGACCTTTACACAACATTTGTCGATTTAACTAAGGCCTTTGACACTAAACAGGGCAGGTCTATAGAATGTTATGGCCAAATTTAGATGTCCTGACAAATTCGTTTCACTCAAACAATTTCATGTCATAGATTATAGAGAGGCTTCGAATGACTTCTCAGTCAATGGTGGTGTCAAACAAGGCTGCATACTTGCACCAACGCTCTTCAGCATGATGTTATTGGCAGTGCTAATTGATGCATTCAATGCAAAGATCCCAGAGTAAGTATCAACAGATGACCAATTGTTAAACTTAAAACGACTTAGTGTTGTCATCAAGATTAAGACCACATTTTTTGCTGATGACTGTGCCCTCAGTGCCAACACAATGCTAAATATGCAATATATTGTTGATTGTTTTTCTATGGCATGCAACAATTTTGGTCTGACTATTAATCTAAAGAAGACCGAAGTAATGTACCAACCTGCTCCTGGAAAAAGGTATGTTGAGCCTCAGATCTCAATTCATGGAACTAACCTAAAAGCTGTGGACAAGTTCACTTACTTGGGGAGTATTCTGTCAAGGGCAGTACACATAGATGATGAAGTTGATTGCAAAGTAGTCCAGGCAATATAGCACATTTTAGGGCCCAACTTCGAACAAATTGCAACAGAATTTTTTTCACCACCAGGCATTCCCATGAGGTGTCTAGAACATCATACTAAAAGAAATCCACGTTGAGGAAATATGTCTAATTTGCATAAATCCAAGATGGCCGCCAATTTTCGATAATTTGCCATATCTCCGCATTTAGATGTCATAATTGAGTGATTTGAAGTGCTAAAATGGGGTTTTTGAACACAAGGATTTACGTGGAGTAGGTTACATTTTTATTGGATAAAGAATTTATAGCTAAAAATCCAATATGCTGGAAAGAATGTCTATTTTTAGAATGTATTTGCTCAACATTTTATTTTTTTCGGTACATTTTTTAACCTAGGGCCTACTGAAATGTAGGAAAACACAATTGTAGCCATAGATAAGTTTGTTATCATACTCATGAACAACAGTAAGCCTGTGTTTCAACAACAGATCATCAATATTAATTTCAAGAGTGTCAATTCCAGTTGTGCCACTTTGTGGTATCCGGCTTAAGCATCGTCATCTACATCATCTGACAAATCTGGCACCTGTGAGTTAGAGCAACTTGTACCATGACATTCTCTACACACGGCAGTGCAATGGAGACCATATTTTTGGCATGTGCACCTCCTTGTTTTGCAGTTTATCTTGCAGCTACAACAGATGATATCCAGTATCTCCGGTGGTGCTGCGGGCTGATCTGTCTGTATAGGCATGCACCTTCTGTCCACAAGGTGCCATCCCCAATCTTGTGGCTTCATGTTGACACATGTTCCTTTCCACTCCATTACCTGGTAATAGACACAGAGGCTATGGAATCTTGCAGCTGCTGATGTTGGGGGTAGAGCTTGTGGCTCCACGGAAGATGTGTTCTTGGAAATCTTGTCACAGAACCGTTTGTATCTTAAGCTGTCCAGTCCTTCCTCTTTGGTACCACCGTACAGTGATACCAGAGCTTTCTCTCCTGCAGCAGTTATGTCCTCCGGTGTTTGCCCTGATTTGTGGAACATCTCTGATTGCTCACGAAACAGGGAATCAGTCTTCACCTTCTTCAATGCCAAACCTTTTCCAAATCCAAACAGGCGACTAGTGGTATCGCAGCCAAGAATATCATGGACAAAGAGAAGATGGTCGCAAAGTTGTGGATAACTTGACAAAGACTAAAGTTACCTCTCATGAAAGAGGAGAACTATTTATGGCACAATGGGAGATTCCATTGTGCACACATGGGCCAGTCTATTCTTTGGATTGTGATTGGCTGAATCACCTGATTGGATATGCTTGTACATAAATACAAGCCCTCAGTCCAGCTCAATCTGGTGTCTGTCTTGTGCATAAGCTGGACCCTTGGTAAGTGTTGCTGCTATTATTATCATTATTATTATTATTGTTGTTGTGTGTTATTGACTACTACAGTTCTTTTGATTATTCTACATCTCCCCTCTTCCCCCCCCCCCACGAGTAGTCTGGGTTGTATGAGAGGTGTATCTCTCTTTTAGGCCTAGTTTGTTGTGTGGTAGTAACCTAGAAAGAGCTCGGGGAATCCTTGATCGAAAGCATGGGGATATATGTGTGGTTTGTTGTTGGGGTTTGGTTGCTGTGTATGTGCTATTACATGGAGACAGTGGGAGATGCAAGAATGTAGTATCGCTTGAGGGAATTGTTGGTCCTAGTGCTGCACTTGGTATTGGGGTTGGTGCAGGCTTGAGTTCGCATTTTCTGAGGTTCCTAAGTGTGATCCTTCCGGATCCGTTAACCCTGATTCGGTATTGTCGATCTGGTAGGGAACTGATGATTTTGCCCGTTGTGTTCCATCTGCGATTGACTGGATTTTGGATAGCTACGGTGTCACCAGCTTGTAACGGTGGAAGGTTGTGGGTATATTTATTGTATCTTTCTACTATTTTTGCATTGCGATGGTGGAGCATTTCCTCGCGGTGTTGTGCCGCTGACACCCATTCAGGATGAGGCTTGTAGAGGATTGGCTGTGAAGGGATGGAGTCACGTAGTCGACGGTGAAGTAATAATTGAGCCGGCGATAGGCCAATACTTTGGATTGGGGTATTCCGATACTACAAGATGGCCCGGGCAACACTGTCATTGTCCAAGGAACCCTGGGGGCCTGTGTTTCCTTTCACAATCCTCTTTGCAGTTTTTACTGCGAGCTCTGCCCTGCCATTGGATTGGGGATACGCAACAGAAGATAATCTGTGCCTAACACACCATGTTTTCAGACTTTCTTGGAATGTGCTGGAAGTGAAAGGTGGGCCGCCATCGGTGCTGAGTTCTTCTGGGGCACCATATGTTTGGAACAGTTGTCGGCATATGGACATCAATTTGGTTGTAGTAGTGTGACCTGATTCTAGGCGGTATAAAATTAGCCAACCAGTTAGCCTATCTGCGCAGGCAAGGTATGTGTGATCTCCAATATAAAAAATATCCATGACGATTTGCTGGAATGGCCACTCTAGGGATCGTGTTAGAATGATAGGCTCCCTTGGTTGACTAGGTGCGATGGTTGAGCATACCATGCAATTCGCCCTAATACTGCGGATTGATGCATCCATCCCTGGCCAGTACACCGATTCATTGGCACGTGCTTTCATGCCGACTACTCCTTGGTGTGCAGAATGCAGGCAGTGTAGAACCTTTTTTCGTTGTGTTTTGGGGATGGCGATCCTTCGATCCAACAATACTAGACCATTGTCAGTGCTAAGGCGGTGCCTCACCTCCCAATACTCACGGACTTTGGGCGCAGTGAGATTACGTGTTTTTGGGAAGCCTTGCTGTATTGTGTCTATTAATTTGTTATATTGTTGATCACCACGACCTGCTGAACGAATTAGGTCTGGTGATATCATGGCTATATTACTGCTGTCTGCAAATGTTGCTATTAAGGCTGTTGACTCTGTTATGTTGCTTATGTTGTTTGACTCCAGTATATCCGTTTGAGAGGGTTTTGTTGGAAATACATTGAGGAGGGCTTGCACCATCGCCACTGGGTGGCGGGAGACTGCATCAGGGCCTCTGTGCCACTTCCCGGGGCAATGCTGTATGGTAAATCTATATCTCAGGGTCTTTTCCTTTAGTCTAAAGAGCCGGGGGTTTTGGATCTTGCTCAGATCACGATCGCCAAATATCCCCTTCAGAGGTTCATGGTCTGTGACCACTATGATGTTTGGAGAACCCATGACGAACATACGGCATTTCTCCAATGCCCATGCTATTGCTGCTGCCTCACCCTCTATTGGTGCGTATCTGCATTCAGCATCCGTGCAAAATCTGCTGCCGGCATATATCAGATGCCAACCTTCGGAACAGCAGATTGGGGCTTTTTCCATGGTACATTGGCAATGTTTTTGTAGGAGTAGGAAGCCCATTCCTTCTTTGCTCCAATCTGGAGCAAGGCAAGTTGCTCTGTCTTTGTCAAATGTTGCTACCCCCTTCTGGACTAGGTGAATTATATCTCGCTTGGAATCTTTGAATGTGTCTTCAAGGTTTTGATTCCAAGCAAATTTGGAGTTTTGTTTGACGAGGTCCCGAAAAGGCACCATAACTGGACCCAGTGAATATGCCTAGGCTACTTGGTTGACAAGTCCAAACCATGATCTGGTGTCAGTAATTGTCTTTGGGACTCGAAAATCCTGTATCGCTTGTATCATGGACTCAGAAGGGGTCACTCCTGAAGAAGTTATCTGGAGGCCTCCAAAGTGTACGACATCCTGACAGAATTGGAATTTGTCGGTGTTGAGCACAATTCCATTCTTAGCACATTGGAGCAGGAAATCAAAGGTATGATAAGAGGCTCCCTCAATGCTAGAGTCATATAGCAGGGTATCGTCTACTATCTTCACCTTGCGTGGGATATCTTTTATTATCTCATCGTGTCTGCGAGTGTAAGCATCCCCAGATGCGACATATCCTTGAGGCATCCTAAGATACATGTATCTTCCTCACTCAGTTATGAAGGTGGTTAATGGTTGAGATTCTTTGTCTAAGAGAATCGAGTGGTATCCATCAACAGCGTCTAGGACTGTTTTCTTTGTTCTAGGTGGCACTTGCAGTGCCAACTGGAATGGCGACCCAGTATGGTGGGTTTCTCGCTTGCATTGAGAGTTAAGGTGTTGGTAATCTATTGTTCTCCGTGGATTACCATTCTTTTTGGCAGTTATTACCATAGTACTGCACCAATCAGTAGGCATACCCACGGGTACTGGAACTATGATACCTTTTTCTACATCCTTCCAAAGGGCTTGTCTTACTGGTTCCTTGAAGTGGAAGGGTACAGGAATTGGGTTATGCCTGGCTTTAGGGATTGCTCCCTCTTTGAGGTGAATGTGGGCAGCTGGGCCGGACATGGCTGGAAATATCCCATCTTTGTTGAATGTCGTTTTGGCAAACTTTTCTAGGAGCCAGCTCTTAAGTTTGCCTATGTTATCTTCTGTTGCGGGAAAAGGGAGGTTTTTGGGGCGATTTGGCAATTGATCTACACACTTTTTAGACTCGGTGTCTACCTCTTCATGTTCGTCTGCTAAAGGGGTTTGGAAAATGTTTGTGCAATATTCCCACATCGATGCAAGCTGCTCTGCTGAGATAAAGCCGTTGTATGCCCTTGCATATGTAGAGGGCTTATTTAGTTGTTTTTCCTCTAACCACAAACTCAACTGGTAGCCAACCCTGACACATGAGTGTGAAACCTCCAACTGTTCGTATGATCTTTCTTGATTGGACAAGACTAATCTCTGTGAGGCCCATTTTGATTAAATGCTTTGGTCCCCCAAGACAAATGGCGGCACCACTGTCGGGAAAAACCTTTAGCATTGTACTACGACTCCTAGGGATATTGACAGCTTGTCTGGGATCTGGTTTTGGTGAGAATGGGATTACTGATGCATTTATTTCAGTTAACAGATCACCTTCTGTAGTCATAATGGTGTCCCTCATTTGATCGAATGTGATATGGGCCATGAGTGTATTCATGGGAGCTTCTTGGTCTTCAAAACTTTTTATCACTGCCGGGCAATATTTCTTTGTCCGGCACACTGCTGAGAAATGGTTACGTTTCCCACAAGTGTTGCACATTTGATTCCATGCCGGACATGTTAAATGGCGGGCACTTGTCCTTGGAGTACCGTGTTGGTGACTACCGCAACCTATGCAGGTTTGACGGGGTTCTTTATCAGCAATGTTATCGTTGTGAGTAGCAGTAGAGCTAGTGCGAATATTGCCTCTGCTAGTCCGTACAGCACTGTTTTTTTTTTTTTTGTGATATATTGACATCTGGACTGTAGCTATGTCTGAGGTATCAGTCATTGCGGTTTGGTCCCGTAGTGCAGACTCAAATGCCTCAGCATGACAAATATTTTGGTTGAGAGTTCTTAGAAACCCGGCTTTTGCCAGTAGATCGGTCTGAAGTGTATCATCCGATATCCCTTTGATAAATTGGTCCTTGATGTAAATGTCGGACAGGTCGTGATCGCAGCTGGGGCATGAGAAATTACAGTCTATGGCCGTGGACCTAAGACGAACAAGGTATTGTTGGATGGGTTCATCTTCATGCTGTGATATAGATGCAAATGTCATCCGATGGACCATGGGATTTGATTTTTGAGTTACCAATGCTTCTGTCATCTCTAGCAGTTTGTCTGGGTTGGTGGTGAAGAACTTAGGGTACGTATTTATGATTGCGTTTTGGACGGATTCATCAGCGCAACTGTATAACTGGGTATTGGCCTGAGAAGTTGGCATGTCTGTTATTCTGGTGAATACTTCCCAGTCAATCCGAAATTTTCTGAATTGTTGAGGGGTCATTTCGAGATGAAGTTGGGGAGGCCTGGCAGCTGGTGCCTTAGCATAGGTGGTCTGGGTAGCGGGCTCCTTGGCTTGTCGAAGGATAGACAAAGCTTCTCCCATTGTTGTGATTCCCAATTCTCTTAGCATGGCTCGATCCATTACTTGAAGATTTTCTTTCCTCAGTTTTTCCTTCACAAAAGTTGCAGCATAGCTCTTGGCGGAATCGGTAGCAATGCCTGCTTTGAGGAAATAGTCTTCCCAATCTTCTGTCTCGAATCCTGTTCGTAGCGCCATATTGGATTGTGTAGTGGACTTCCGGTCAGTGTTCAAGTTGTGGATAACTTGACAAAGACTAAAGTTACCTCTCATGAAAGAGGAGAACTATTTATGGCACAATGGGAGATTCCATTGTGCACACATGGGCCAGTCTATTCTTTGGATTGTGATTGGCTGAATCACCTGATTGGATATGCTTGTACATAAATACAAGCCCTCAGTCCAGCTCAATCTGATGTCTGTCTTGTGCATAAGCTGGACCCTTGGTAAGTGTTGCTGCTATTATTATTATTATTATTATTATTATTATTATTATTATTATTGTTGTTGTGTGTTATTGACTACTACAGTTCTTTTGATTATTCTACACCCAGCAACTCTTTCGACTGCTTTATGCACCACACCCTTCTCGATTTGGTGGCTTGCTTTGACTCTGATACCAGAAACAGTTCGTTTTCGGTCATATCAGCGTGATACAACGGGAGGACCAAAAAATCTGTGTCATCACCAATGAGAACTGTATCTCTTGTTCTGGCAGAGGCAAGGGCTGTTTGAACAATGAGGACATCAGCATCATGCTTTGCGTGTTCTGTGCTGCATCCAGCCCTTTCTAGTTTGTCGCTGAGAAAATGTATGAAGCGCTGTTTGTTTGCCTTGTTGTTCAGGAAGTCCTCCTTCTTGGATTGGATGATCATATCACCAGCAAAGCTTACGGTCAAACTAGAGCAGGTTCCTGTTCTTCTTTGTTGTGTGGCATCTTTAGTTGTGGGTTCATCTTTGTAGCCATCGAAAACAATGACAGCAGCTCCATATTTCTGTCACATATCTGACATAAATCTGACACACACTATTATATGTGGAACCTCTTGGCCAGGGAATCCGATGGAGTAGCGCGCCGCCATCAAGGACATATTGGACTTGGTCTACACTCGGCTCACGTTGTTCTTCATCTATAGACTTCCACAGAAGATTAGCAAGGACTGCCTTATTGACCTGCAAGGGAAGGGATGACGAGTCAAATAAGGCAGGAGGGTGGCTACAAAGTTCGAACTTGAATAACGTTGACAAGTCTTTGCACCGTTCACCTACAATTACCAGTCGCTGGAACACCAATTGTGGATCCACTACTACAGATTCCCCTCTGACTTTGACAGTTGATCTGGATGCAAGTGTCATTGCTTCATCGGCTTTTTGGAAGGTGAACTCTTCCACAGATTTCCCTACCATGCTCACAAGAATCTTTTCTCCAATTTCTTTTGTTTGGTCAACATTGACTCCGTCCTGAGTGGCCATGCCATTAGCAATGTTGTGAAGTGAGGTATTCTCCTTGAATGGATCTCTTTCCTTCAGATAGCTGATAAGATCGAGGGTGTCCTTGACATCTCTGGCCTGTCTAGCCTTCGAAATATCTTTGTGTTGGTCGCTGGTTTCGTAGGAGACCCCGCTGAACTTCTGCATTGCATCGTTGATGTTTGCTCATGCTGGCATGGATAGGACCCACAGTAAGCGCTGAGTCTCTGTCATCCCTTTTCCTCGAGTTAGGCTCCCATGCATCTTTTTACTTCTCATCAAAACTTGTTCGATGATCAGATCTGTGGAGAGCCCTGCCCAGTATCTATCACTGCGCCGCACAACGTGGTATCCCTCTTGGAACTTCTTATACACATCCGGATGTGTATTTGGTAGTTCGGTCATCATTTGCAGGTAAACATATGCAGACTTTGTATACAGTCGGTGTCCAGAAGCGGCAAGGTAGGGAAGCATATCGTGCACACATTGGAGGTGTAAGCTCCAGTTCCCTGTTCTTTCAGCTTTAATAAATTTCCGCAAGATATCCACCATGTTGAGATACTGCAACCAGAGTTTTGCTGTTGGCATAGTTATCATTTCCTTTTTGTTGTCAAGTTCAGCCTGGATTCTTTGCAACACTTTTGCAGAGCAAACTTTTTCCACTGAGAGGGAAGAGGACATTGCTCTGTCATACAATTCACTTGCTGTAGTTATGTCAGTCGTCACTGTATTTGAAGGAATATCTTGTGGTTCTACATTATCTTTCTCAGTATCAGCAGTTGCCATTTGCGGTTCCTGAACTGTGTCTTTGGTTGGCACAGGCACATTGTAGGCATCAGCAACCAAAATGGTGTTCAGTGCAGCATCTACCAGCATATGTCCCCGCACTGCTCTGGAAACAGCTTTGCCTGTCATCATGTGAGGCACTGTGTTTCCAGCATATACCACTTCGAGCAACTCTTGCAGTCTCGAGCCTGCCATTAGGTGACCTATGCTACCAAGAAAGCTCCCAAGCCTGAGGACTATGCGCTTGAGATCACTGTCATTTGGTTGAGACATTATAATCGTTAAAGCTTTCCAGTACAAGGGTTGGTTGAATGTGAGGATTGGAGTAACGTCGTACAGTTGAGCTTGGATAGACACAAACTTCATTGTAGAGTAGATACATGAAGCATGACTGGGATCAAGGTCAATCATTGGAAGGAATGTCACAGAAGCTTTTCCTGGGTGTTGACCTCGATGCAGGCACTGCATCATGCCAGACCATGATGGCCTTGGAGAGTGGAGAAGTAATGATGTCTTCCACAGTATATCTAACTCTGATGTTGGATCCTCTTCTGTCGTGCGAACCAGTGGATTGTAGATGATAGGTTTCAATGCTGGAGGAATTTTGAAGTACTGAATGCTGATGCGACTAATGGCAGCAATCTCTTTAGCCGTCACATGGACTGTGGGGACAGCCTTGCTTGTTTTTGTTTCTGGTGTAACAGTAGCTATAATGCCCATTCCATGGAATGTCCCTGTGCCATCAATTGTTGCCACATTATGGTCCACATTATCGGCAATATACTCTATGTGGTGCTCTTCAGAATACCCAGGGATCTCAGTACCTTGTACAACAGCTGCACTCCGTTCATATTTCATGACCTCAGCATAGGAAGATGAAAACCCATGCCCGTGAAGCGTGTCCACCAAAAAACGTGACGCAAAATGATGGTGCATCTGGATACCGAGGCCTTGCATTATGGCCTGTCCAATCGAAGCAAGTTTTACACCAACATTTTTGCCAGCAAACATAGTCCTAAGCAGTAATTGCAATGAGTTTGGAATGTAGCTAGCAGAATCAACAATGTCGCCCGTGTCTGGATAGAAATCCTTTGGGGTTTCCATGGACTTTACATCACTGGCAATGAGTTTTGCAGCAGCTTCAATAATATTCAACTTGTCATCTTCAATATTTTCAGCTTTCTGTTGCTTGTGGAATGCATAGAGGATTGAGCTTGCTGTATCTCGCAATGTGACCACACATTCTTTGGTGCTCAGCACAGTCATTAAAACCCTCTCGCCAAAGTGCTCCTTTATTTTAGTTTTCATGTATTTAGCGCTGTAAGGTTCATGCTCTGTGTTCTGAAGAAACTCTGACATTTTGAGAACAAGGTCATGTATGGTGGTTTGCTCCTCGTCATTTTCCTCTAAGAACTGAGCCACTTCCAGGAACGCTGACATTCTCTCGTCTATCTCAGGCCCTCCGAGTTTGAGCCTCTTTGATTTGTCTCCAGTACTACTGATGTCTAAAGAGTGCTTAGTAGGAATGTTTTTCCCTGTCCTAAAGTTGCTACTGCACTGCTGGTGATACATTGCATCCGCCGCTGCGTGTAGGTCATTTACCGATGCTATTCTGCCTAATACTGTTGCAGACCATTCGTCATTTCTAGAATGACAAACCTGAAGGATACTCTTCTGAAAGTCTTCTGTCCTAACTGGGAAAACACCCAGTTCTCTTTGCTTCCTACCAGTTTTAGATGACTGTCCACACAACAAGCAGTGTTCTTGAAAATTGAAGTGTAGTTCAAAACGGAGCTCACAGCGGGGTTTTGGTGGTTGTTGCTGCCTTGCTAGGTCACGTGCAATGTTTTCTGCTTTGCAATAGTTGCGGCGACATTCTACGTGTAGTGTCTCTCCTGGATTCACTACCAAATCGCTACCACGTTGACTACTTGCACGATTCACACCATCGCTGCCTTTTGTTCGAAGAACAACTGCCGCCTTTCCGTCAGAGATTGATTCATTACAGATGCAACACTTCTCCATTGTCAATGTTTGCTGAATCTCAGATTAATTACCCTGGAATAGAAACAAAAATAATATATAAAGTTATAAAATAAATAGTTAAATATAAAAAGTTATAATATAAAGTTAGTCAAGAGTTAGTAAGTTATAATAAAGTTATAATATAAAGTTAGTCAAGAGTTAGTAAGTTATAATAAAGTTATAATATTAAGTTAGTCAAGAGTTAGTAAGTTATAATAAAGTTATAATATAAAGTTAGTCAAGAGTTAGTAAGTTATAATAAAGTTATAATATAAAGTTAGTCAAGAGTTAGTAAGTTATAATAAAGTTATAACATAAAGTTAGTCAAGAGTTAGTAAGTTATAATAAAGTTATAATATAAAGTTAGTCAAGAGTTAGGAAGTTATAATAAAGTTATAATATAAAGTTAGTCAAGAGTTAGTAAGTTATAATATAGTTATAACATAAAGTTAGTCAAGAGTTAGTAAGTTATAATAAAGTTATAATATAAAGTTAGTCAAGAGTTAGTAAGTTATAATAAAGTTATAATATAAAGTTAGTCGAGAGTTAGTAAGTTATAATAAAGTTATAATATAAAGTTAGTCAAGAGTTAGTAAGTTATAATAAAGTTATAACATAAAGTTAGTCAAGAGTTAGTAAGTTATAATAAAGTTATAACATAAAGTTAGTCAAGAGTTAGTAAGTTATAATAAAGTTATAATATAAAGTTAGTCAAGAGTTAGTAAGTTATAATAAAGTTATAACATAAAGTTAGTCAAGAGTTAGTAAGTTATAATAAAGTTATAATATAAAGTTAGTCAAGAGTTAGTAAGTTATAATAAAGTTATAACATAAAGTTAGTCAAGAGTTAGTAAGTTATAATAAAGTTATAACATAAAGTTAGTCAAGAGTTAGTAAGTTATAATAAAGTTATAACATAAAGTTAGTCAAGAGTTAGTAAGTTATAATAAAGTTATAATATAAAGTTAGTCGAGAGTTAGTAAGTTATAATAAAGTTATAATATAAAGTTAGTCAAGAGTTAGTAAGTTATAATAAAGTTATAACATAAAGTTAGTCAAGAGTTAGTAAGTTATAATAAAGTTATAACATAAAGTTAGTCAAGAGTTAGTAAGTTATAATAAAGTTATAATATAAAGTTAGTCAAGAGTTAGTAAGTTATAATAAAGTTATAACAAAAAGTTAGTCAAGAGTTAGTAAGTTATAATAAAGTTATAATATAAAGTTAGTCAAGAGTTAGTAAGTTATAATAAAGTTATAACATAAAGTTAGTCAAGAGTTAGTAAGTTATAATAAAGTTATAACATAAAGTTAGTCAAGAGTTAGTAAGTTATAATAAAGTTATAACATAAAGTTAGTCAAGAGTTAGTAAGTTATAATAAAGTTATAACATAAAGTTAGTCAAGAGTTAGTAAGTTATAATAAAGTTATAATATAAAGTTAGTCAAGAGTTAGTAAGTTATAATAAAGTTATAACATAAAGTTAGTCAAGAGTTAGTAAGTTATAATAAAGTTATAATATAAAGTTAGTCAAGAGTTAGTAAGTTATAAAAAAGTTATAATATAAAGTTAGTCAAGAGTTAGTAAGTTATAATAAAGTTATAACATAAAGTTAGTCAAGAGTTAGTAAGTTATAATAAAGTTATAACATAAAGTTAGTCAAGAGTTAGTAAGTTATAATAAAGTTATAACATAAAGTTAGTCAAGAGTTAGTAAGTTATAATAAAGTTATAACATAAAGTTAGTCAAGAGTTAGTAAGTTATAATAAAGTTATAACATAAAGTTAGTCAAGAGTTAGTAAGTTATAATAAAGTTACAATATAAAGTTAGTCGAGAGTTAGTAAGTTATAATAAAGTTATAATATAAAGTTAGTCAAGAGTTAGTAAGTTATAATAAAGTTATAACATAAAGTTAGTCAAGAGTTAGTAAGTTATAATAAAGTTATAACATAAAGTTACTCAAGAGTTAGTAAGTTATAATAAAGTTATAATATAAAGTTAGTCAAGAGTTAGTAAGTTATAATAAAGTTATAACATAAAGTTAGTCAAGAGTTAGTAAGTTATAATAAAGTTATAATATAAAGTTAGTCAAGAGTTAGTAAGTTATAATAAAGTTATAACATAAAGTTAGTCAAGAGTTAGTAAGTTATAATAAAGTTATAACATAAAGTTAGTCAAGAGTTAGTAAGTTATAATAAAGTTATAACATAAAGTTAGTCAAGAGTTAGTAAGTTATAATAAAGTTATAATATAAAGTTAGTCAAGAGTTAGGAAGTTATAATAAAGTTATAATATAAAGTTAGTCAAGAGTTAGTAAGTTATAATAAAGTTATAATATAAAGTTAGTCAAGAGTTAGTAAGTTATAATAAAATTATAATATAAAGTTAGTCAAAAGTTAGTAAGTTATAATAAAGTTATAATATAAAGTTAGTCAAGAGTTAGTAAGTTATAATAAAGTTATAATATAAAGTTAGTCAAGAGTTAGTAAGTTATAATAAAGTTATAATATAAAGTTAGTCAAGAGTTAGTCACATGAGGCAGCAAAACAGTCACATTTCAGTTTGCCTATGTTTCGGATACCATGCATATGAACATTTTTCAATATTTTTTGGCCATATTGGAATTTTGGCTATAAATTCTGTATCCAATAAAAATGTAACCTATTCCACGTAAATCCTTGTGTTCAAAAACCCCATTTTAGCACTTCAAATCTCTCAATTATGACATCTAAATGCAGAGATGTGGCAAATTATCGAAAATTGGCGACCATCTTGGATTTATGCAAATTAGACATATTTCCTCAACGTGGATTTCTTAGGACTTTTAGTATGATGTTCTAGACACCTCATGGGAATGCCTGGTGGTGAAAAAAATTCTGTTGCAATTTGTTCCAAGTCGAACCTTATTTTGCCTGGACTAAGGCTAGTGCTGCCTTTGAATGTTTACAAACCACTGTGTGGGAGCATAGAGAAATTCGGCTGCAGACCAAACCCCCAAGTATACCAAGTTGTGATTCTTACTATCCTCATGTATGCTTATGAAACTTGGACTGTATATGCCAGACATGCAAAGACACTGAACAATTTTCATATGACCTGCCTCTGTAGATTGTTAAAAATCAAGTGGCAAGACAAAATACCAGACACTAAGGTCAAGCCTTCCATCAGTACACACCATGTTACAGCAGTGCCAGGTGCATTGGGCAGGTCATACATGCCACATGCCTGATTCAAGGCTCCCAAAACAGCTCCTTTATGATGAACTGTCCAAAGGAAAAAGACAGGAGGACAGCAGAAACGGTTCGAGGACAATCTGAAGATCTCTCTCAAACAGTTCAGTTTGTATTCTAACTCACGGGAAAAACTAACCCAAGACAGATGTTCCTGGCATGCCGCAACTCATAAAGGAGTTACAATAACTGAATTCACCTGCAATGAAGAACACAAGAGAAAACGTGACATTAGAAAAGACAGAGTAATCAACATCTTTGATACAGAATTATCCCACCGGTGTCCAACATGCAGGAAATACTTCAGAGCCTGAATCAGTTTTCAAGGTATCAAGATTTTGTTGCCTTTGATGATAACTCCTTCCAGGCAGTATTACTCTTCACGCATAGGCTAGAAGACTTAAGCCATAGGTTAGATATTGTTGCATGACTGAGGAAAGCCATTTTGGATTAGACCTCTCAAGGTCCTGCATTCCTCATCCTTTCCCATGTGATAGCTTTCAGTTTAGGGTCATCGCTGTGAAAGCGGCTTTAATTGCAGTGTCAATTGTTTGTTCCAGGTCTTTTGGTGGGGTACCTACTAGGTATCGAGATGCACAATCAGGAGCTAAATTGAGTTTTCCAGGGCGATGTTTTATTTGGAATTTGTACATTAGTGTCTTTTCCTTGAAATTTAATAAGTGAAGGTTTTTGATATCCTGAAAATATCTTTATTAGTGGTAAGTGATCCACTGTTATCAGCAAGTCTGAGCATCCAAGTATGAATATCTCCCACGATTCTAGCCCATAGGCCAGGGCTACAGCTTATCCCACCAGTGCATATCGTGGTTCCATGTCATTTGTAAAATGAGATCCAGCCAAAATGAGCTTCCAGTGACCATTCCCACAACTCATGTTCAATTCACCCTCACATCTGCAGTGTTTCTGAAATAGGAAATACGACATTTCTGCCGCAAGTCCTTTTACCCTGTTCATTTCAAATGTTTGGATATCTTTCTCAATCCTTTTCACTATCACTCTCTTCAACACTTGAAATATGTGCTCCAGTGTTTCGTCCCCATACAATGTCCTGTTCTTTGTCCTTAATAACTCTCGGAAAGGAGCCATCACTTCTGCTTGTGAGGAGGCATACTACACCTGGTTCACAAGTCCAAATCAGGATCTAATCCCAATAATAGTTGTCAGGGTAGTTAAGTTAAGGATGGCTCCTTTCGTTCTTTTTGTGGGTTTACCCACCCTGTTCGCAGTAACTAGAAACCCTGCAAATTCTACCTTCATTTCCTTTGCTGGCGCAGTGATTTATATAATCAATCATGTGCCAGAACGAAGATTCTATTGAGTTCTCTCATAGGATGCTGTCGTCTATACATTAGGTTTTCTGAGCCATGTCTACGGTGATGTCATCAGACCGACGATTGTAACCATCTCCTGATTCATGGAATCCTTGAGGGGCTCAACAGTACCTATATCATCCCCACTTGGTAATAAACATAGTGACATCCCGTGCAGCTGG
>NC_136482.1:95904722-95989722 GCF_053919585.1 Euprymna scolopes | reverse complement strand
ATGATTATACACTTGAAATGGTGTTTCTAAGTTCCACCGAAACAAATGCTCGCGGAGTATTAAACTGCGCTCGGTTGCGGGGTTACTGTGTGACGTCATCACACGCACGGGCGGTATATACATTAACTCGAAGACTTGTAATTAAAAAATTATGAAAATGAAGCTTTATACGTTCTTATAAATGTACAAAACTACTACTAATATATATATATATATATATATATATATATATATATATATATATATATATATATATATATATATATATATATATATATATATATATAGCGTGATTACATTTTGCGCATGCGCGTCGATTCATTATTTAGTGGTTCTGCCGATTTAACGCCTCCCCACGAGGACTGAATGTGAGACGAGGTGGGTGTTTAATGCGAAGATATCCATCTGTCAAAAGAATGCTCTCTGGATTGGCACAAAATAAAAAAAAAATTGCTCCACTTGAGAAGGATACTACACTTTGATCCTAGCCTAAAGAGCCAACAAAGCCTGGTAAATGTCTGGTAACCTTACGAAGTGTAACCATACAATAGGTTTTTTAAAAAAATGTTCGTATCATTTTCTACTTTCTCTTTCGTCGCCTTCCTCCTCCTCCCCTTTCTCCTGCTGCTGCATAACTTACTCCTTCTCTTTCATTTTATCTTACTCTCTAAGTCTTTAATAGCTTCTCTTTTCAATAGGTTAGTTCATAGCGTAAATGTGGTATTGTGGTGATGAGAAGTCCATGATGAACGAAAGGCGACGATTGAAAGGATTATTTTCTACACGAAGTGGTGTGGTGTGCCTAGCTATAAGTAGGATGAACAAGCGATGATCACATACCCCCCCCCCTAATTTTTATGGCCTTGTGCATAATTTGTAATGATTTTAAACGATTGCAAAATGTATTATACGTTAACTTCAATCTACAAGAAAAAAAAAAATCCAACGGTTTTGTCTTTTGTTATCCTCCTAGTGCTGACCAAGAATGGTCTACTTTATTTTTGTTTAATCTTTTATATATTTGATATTTATTTTTAACACCTAACCTTTTTCAGCATTCTTGTAGATTAACAGCCCCCCCCCCCACAATTACTTTCCTAAACATCCTAAAAAGAAAGAAAAATAAAACCCCCAATTATTTTAGAAAAATTTAACGTAAAATGAAACCCCCTTTCCGGACCATTCTAGCGTTTTAAGGCAGTTAAACAAAGTATTGTTGCAAATCCTGTGCGTTTTTTTTTTTTTTTAATTGGAGGTTGTGTACATTTTTAAGCGATTACATGTGATTTCCCTACTTTGCCACTCGGACTTAGGTTTAGTGGCAAAACATAATTTGGTTAACTGTTCTAAAATGCTGGGATATCCCTGTAACGGAGGGTTCATTTTACGGTAAATGTATGGACCAAACTGATCACTCGCTCTAAATTCTAATTATTTATTCATTTTTTTTCTGCTATTGCTTTTTCTTTCCGACAAATATTTCAGTATTCACGCGTAAGCGCCTAAAAAAGTAAAAATCTTATTTTGGTGAAGGGTGAGAGTGATTTAATTGAGCGTATTAATCTACAAATGTATCTTCTTTTATTTCGTTATCCACAAGACTCATGTCTGTGATAGTCACTATCACTGATAGTGTGTGCTACTAGTGTATAAATGGTATGCGCGTTTTACTGACATGATGAAACAGTGAAACACTACCTCTTCCCCGCCTTCTTCTTCTTCTTTCAAGATTTCTCTTTCTTGAACATCTTTTCATTTCACATAGTTTCTTGCTACTTCATTTCTCCCCTTCCCCATCTGTCTCTCAAAACAGTTATTTACTTACTTTCCTTCCTACTGACGTTTCTTCCTAATATCTAAAGCCCCAAACTGATTTAATGTATCTTTTTAAAAGCTATTTCAGTCTTCTTATTGCCTATAAAATAGTACTCACTTTTTTGTCTCGACCGCCCAAGCCCAACCAAACCTACAAGATGTCTTTTAATCATCGTTTCTTTTTCTTTTCTCTTTTTCCTTTTGATTTGGTAGTCTCTACCCATCTCTTGTCTGTTTATCTCTCCTACAAATGCGCCTATCATTCTGTTAGCCTTTTTATTTTTGTCTGTCGCTCTTTACGCACGCACGCGCACTTTTTCTCTCTTATCGTTCTCTCTCTCTCTCTCTCTCTCTCTCTCTCTCTCTCTCTCTCTCGTGTGTGTGTGTGTATATATATATATATATATATATATATATATATATATATATATATATATATATAGCTTTCTCGCTTTTTCTCTTTTCCTTCTATCTCTCCGCTCTATACACCCTACTTCTCTCTCTCATATATATAATCTTTCTCCCTCTTTCCTTTTCTCTCCTATCTTCTCTCACCCTGCTCCCTTTCTCTCTCTCTCTCTCTCTCTCTCTCTCTCTAATATATATATATATATATATATATATATATATATATATATGCCTCTTTCCTCTTCTTTACCCTCCCTTTCTCTCTCTCTCTCCCGTCTCTCTCCTCTGTTTCTCTGTCTATATTCTCTCCCCCTTCTCCTTCCCCCCCCCTTCGGAAGCAGTTTTTCTTCCGTATTTTTCGTTTACATTTAATTCTTTCCTTTTTTTTTCTTCCTGCCATGTCAAGTTGTACTGCATTCCACTATCGACATTTGCCAAGAAAGAGAAACCCCGAGGATGTTTCAAGAATTACTGTTGCTGTTCGTATTGGCAATGCCGAATACTATAAGTAAATTAGAATACGACTAGAAATTAAGGTTGCTATTTTCTTGTCAGCTTATAAACATAATTTCTACCCCCACCCCCACCTCATCATCATCCATACACATTTCCTTATTGTATTAATTTCAAATATCAGATAAATGTAAATGGAAAGAAACTGGACAAACGAATATTATCTTGAATGACCAGGGACTACGCTGATTTCAACAAAATAAATTATACGAACATTTCTGGCATCGAGAATCTGGCTGAGGCTGCTATGGTGTACTTAGTGAAGGAAACCTATATCCTTTAAAACACCAACAGATAATTCTATCTAAAATATATATAATCCCACTCTATATAAAGTAGAGTACCACTTCGAATTCGTTTTATTATTATTATTATTATTATTATTATTATTATTATTATTATTATTATTATTATTCGTATAAACCTTACTTTGTGTGTTCAATAACAAAGTATCGATTTATTATTTATGCAAACATTTGACCTATATATATATATATATGCAGAAAGGTTTCGGCTATAGCTTTATGGTCAACCATTTCTCATGTCCTTAAAAATTTCAAATCATTCATTTTCTTTTTTCATCTTCATCATTGTCAATATGACCGGAACAGCTTTAGCCAAATAAGGCTATAGTGCAAAACATATCTAATATCCAGATATGGTCGGCTATACCTGACTTTTCAGTCTCTCCACGTACTATGGCTTTTCGATGTTCTTCTAACCTTACTTTCAACGGACGACACGCTTCACCTCTGTATAGTTTTCCAGTTAGATAGGATTTCATATACACAGTTCTTAGTCATGTGATATTCTCCTGAAGGTTGATCCTCAGTGTGCACGACCGAAATATACATTTACGAATTACTTAGGACCTCTATACTGTCAGGACTGACGAAACAAGAGTATGCTACCCCCGTGAAGTAAAGGGTTCCGCTCGAAATTCTGTCCAAATTCCCGAGTTCGACAGAAACATTCCCAAGTTCAACAAGATACACGTGAAGAAGGTCGGAGGTTATATCGACAGAAACGTGAAAATCACACTCAAGATGAGAACAGTAGTCCGATGAATAATAATACACTTATTTGTATTCCTTTGTCAAACAATACATTTTGTTGTAATTCTACATAATTTAACTCAGAATTTCCATTTTTATACATACATACATATATATATATGATGATTGCAACGTCTTGTCAGACGAGTGCCACTCCCTCAGACACTTAAAGTCCATGAGCCCAAAAATGACTTCCATCGCCACAGGACCATTTTTATAGACAAATGCCTGAGGGAGTATCTATACACAGATGATGTTACAGAGTCTTAGCTTTGTACAACAGCTAAGTCTCTCTCTCGGTTCAAAATGTTGAGATCCAGCAACAAGCAAGAGCAAGATAGCCAGCAACAAGTTAAACTGCAGACCAGCTTAATGCGGGTACTGGTCTCCCACTTTATGGTTTTTTAAATCAGAGATTTGCTTCTCCTAGAAAGGTTGCCTTCACCATGGCTTACAGGAGCCCTCTTCACCCCACCACACACATACACACAAACACACATGGTGCTAGTTGGCCGTTGACCCCGAAAAAGGGTTCATTCGCCCTTTGAAAGGTCTTGTTTTTAATCTTTCAGGGAGACTAGCCACCCTCCTCACCAAACAAGTCTGGTGGGGGAACAAGTTTAGTCGCCGGTGATCCGACCATGAGGCAGGTAGTACTGGGTTATATGGTACCAGTCGCATATGACATCACCTGACTATAATATATATATATACACCCACACTACTTTTTAGTAGTGACCTGACTATAATATATATATATATATATATATATATATATATATATATATATACACACTACTTTTTGGCCCACTGACTTAGAATGAGCGCTTTATGTAAAACCTCTAGAGTAAATATAGTATTGTGATCACAAATCCTTATTAATTCCTAATTGTGCATTAAATGAATACCATAATACTTAGTTCGTTACACTGTATCATAGCAAAGATTCATACAAGATTTCAGCCAGAGAGGCTCAGTAGTTTATAAGAAAAAGTGGAATGGACAGACAGACAAGCAGATAGACTAATGAATATATATATATGGGTTGATGTGCCAACTGTGTCTAGTTGCAATGGTGAGTCTTGAAAAAACAAAACATGTGTCTGTGAATAACTGTGTGTGTGTGTGTATATATATATATATATATATATATATATATATATATATATATATATATCCCCATTTGTTTGTTCACGATGATGTCATAGCATTTATAATATATATGCTATGACGTCATGTATGTGTACGGGTGGGGTGTACAGGTAACGTTGGGTAGCATGCTTGTCTACAGGGTGAAACGATAAATTTGTTACCCTAAAGAAAACAATGCTATAGCTTTATTTTAAAACTTTTATTGAAAAAATCAATTCAGGTAACTTGATTATGTTGTAGAGCTGACATCAGCCTCAATCACGGCCTGATACGAGTCAGGAACAGGAGCTCAGCAAATACTTGGTGGATAGCAGTGATCAGACTGGCTTTGGTATTGTGGGAGGTCATGTTGGTGATGTTCTTGATATATGACTAAATGAAGTAGTTCAGCAAGTTTAGGTTGGGGAGGAGGGGGGCTAGTGAGTGAGAGAGTTGTAGAACTTCTGAAGCCGAGCCTGGGTCTCTTTGGGACGTGGGCTAGAGTCTGCCAGCAGCCACTTGATTGCATCAGGGGGTCACCACACTCTTCAGCGCATCCAGGTACACTTTAGTATTGACTTTCAAGCTGACTTTGACTTTGAAGATGTGAAGTGGCATGATGTGGCTTTCACTTGAAACCACACCAAAGACCATAACCATGGCTAGAAACTTCGTTGAACTGTGCCCTCAAGCATTGAACTGTCTGAATTTGCATTTTGAGGGTGCAGGCAATGGTCCTGTTGTCATAACTTGGATCGGTAGAGAGCATGAATTGTACAGCAGCACATCTCTGATCTCGCTTGGGGAACATTGTGTTACCTTCAGACATGATAGAAGACTCCTATCACTTTTCGGATTTGTACACAACTGGATAACTAGTAGATAATCTGTGCCAAAAAGAAAACTGGTTTTCATCAAACGGAAATGGAATCATATCTTTTCTAGGGTAACAATTTTATCATTCCACTCTGTATACAAATATATATATATATATATATATATATATATATATATATATATATATAAGTTGTCACTACCCGGCATTGTATAAGAGGAGATATAGTGTTGTGTGGGAGGCTTATAGAAAAATAATTAAAAATATATTAATGGCAACATTGTATTTCAGGATATACAGCACTTCAGCTTAACCTTGTTATCGCCTCCCAGGATGTGAACCAGAGGTTTAATTTTAGGAGATATAAACATTGTGTTAGTCTCGGTATAAAGTAGACCAAACCCTGTTTTCTGATGAACAATGCAAACATTGTCGTGTTCCAAATTACAGACTTAATTGAAGAATTAGAAAGTGAAAATTGTGATATGAGGTTATGTTTAAAAAAAAAAAAAAAAAAAAAAAAAGAGGAAATTGTTAGCAACAAAGTACTAGCAGGATTCAAAATATGTTTTGATAAAGTTGATATTTTTCTGCACAAAAAATTAGTTTTTTAGACAGAAAAACCAACAACACGCAGCAAATATGAAAATAATATCCTTGTATTTTAAATATAGAACTGATGTAAATGAAATAAATTAATAAGTACTAATGAATACTCAGAATGTGCTACTGTGCTATAGTTCAATACAAATAATAAAATCACATTGTAAGAGACAATCTTTGATTTACTCCTTCAGTCCAGCACCTTTTAGCAGACAATATATTTTTTCTCTGTTTCTTTCAAATGTTCCCTTATTTTTTTCTAACATTCTTTTCTTTTTTTTAAATGTAATTTCTTTTTTCAATGAAGAACCTCTGCACATCTAAATTACTATGAGTTTCTTTCTCACACCATTACAACAATGATCATACATGATTATGATATTGGAAAATGAGGCTAAAGCAAAGGGAGATCACTCTCATATTCTTGTTTAGGGTTGCCAGACTGGCCTTTTTAAGGCCAAATTTTGTGAATTTGGTCTTTTTAAAAAGTAGTTTGGTCTTCAGAAATTGCATTTGGCTCTTTTCAAAGATGACTAAGGAAGAAACGAGTAAAATATTGTATAGATTAATGTCTAATATCTATTGAATATTGTATAGATAGAGCCCTATTTACCGCAAATAATTTAGATTACAGAACAAAAGAAAAAAAAATAATCTATTCAATATTGCAGTTTAAAATGTTCAAGTTCGTACAGAGAAGAAATCAGATGAAAAATGCTTATGCTTTGACTGAGGTTCGAACTCAAAACCTCTCTTTCTATAAAAATCTGTCTACATTGAGCTACCGTATAAAGAAATTCTGATGCTGCACAGTGGGGCAGAGCAACTTACTTATTTGGAATATCAATTAAAACAAAAAAGCAAGTTACTCTGCCCCACCCTATATAAAATAACTTAAAAACGCCTTGGAAGTGGTAGTGCTGGTGACTAATATTTGAGGCGAGACAAATAGTAAAATATATGCTAACAAGCAAGTTCAGTTTAATGTGATCATCTCTGTTGATGGAGAATGTATTGGTGTTCACGATTTTAGAAATTAAGAAGAAAGGTGGATGTTTGTAGTGATTTGATATTCATAAACGACCTCCCTGATAATATTGTGTCCGAGATGGGTACATTTGCTGATGATACAACGCTCTTTCATATGCACGAGGGAAGAACAGATGTACATAAATCTAAGACAATGGCAGCATCGTTAGAAAATGACTTCCAGACTATAGTGGAATGGTGCCGCAAATGGATGGTAACATTTAATGCTAGTTAAACTAAGTTGCTCTCCTTTAACAATTACAAGACGCCTCTCCAACCCCCTATATCTATGACAAATAGCACCCTACCCGAGAATTCTACTTTCAAACTCCTCGGCCTAACATTTGCAGGCAATATGAACTGGAAAAAATACACTGAGGACATTGCAAAGGCTGCTGGAAAGAAAGTAGGTTCCCTCTATCGAGTTAGAAGACTGCTCACACCTGAGAGTATCTTATACCTTTACAAGGCCACCATTCGCCCATGCATGGAATATTCTTGCCACATCTAGGCTGGTGCATCTACCACTAGTCTCTCCCTCTTAGATAGGGTCCAAAAAAAGAGTTGTCAATCTAATCGGTCTCACTTTATCAACTAAGCTCCAGCCCCTGTCCCATCACCACAATGTTGCATCACTGTGCCTGTTTTACAAATATTTTAATGGAATGTGTTCTGATAAACTCGTTTCACTTGTACCTCTTCCGCATACATATCTCTGACAAACCCGCTTAGCAATAAGATCTCACCCCTTCACTCTTGATGTCCCTAAATGCCAGAAAGCTTTCTATCCTAATAGTTTCTTCCCTCGAATGGTTAGACTTTGGAATTCCCTTCCTGCTGCCTGCTTCCCTAGCTGTACTGATATGCAGAAACAAGTATCTTGTTAATCTTTCCTAGACATGGCCCCAAATAGTAGCCCCTTACATCCAAGTGGCGATATGCTTTGTAAGGGGTGAACATTAGTAAAAAAAAATAAAAAAATAAATTTTTTAAATTTGTACTCATATATTTTAACATAAGTTTAGTAGTACAATGCCGCAATGGCAGTAAACCAGTTATTTAAAAAATTAAATTAAGTTTAAAAAAAAATTATGTTGTTAATTGTGTCCCATTGGTAATTGTGTTTTGGTTGAATATTTTTCGAAGCAGAGTGAATGCTGAAAAATGTATGGATGTATGCAAGCGTAAAAATAGTCATAACGTTCTTATCTGTTGATCATATATCATGTATTTTTGGTATGCTTTTATGTAATTGTTATAAACTCAAAACTTTTTTAGACTATCAAATATTTTTTTTTTTTTTCAAGTAATTATCGAAAAGGCAATTTTAATTCATATCTGTTTGTGTAAAAGACGTTGAAGATTATTACATCACAGGTTATCAGTTGTTCTACGAGCCATACTAACACAGATTTGGAATTAACACCTTCATGTCGATATCCTTATGGATGTCAGAAGTTCTTAAACCTTTTTAAAACCTCAATATTCAAATTTAAAAGTCATAAAAATAAAAATGACATTAAAAACAAATGTTATGTTCCACCATTTTTAATGTTCCCTTTTCAGTTTAATACTTTCCATTATCAACCAACCGAATGACATATACTTATAATAATTGAAACTTTTTCTGCCATTAAGAAAAATAAATGCACAAACATATAAAAAGTCAAGATTGTTTTTTTGTCCCCCCCCCCGACAAAAGGAGGGTGGACCTGCAAATTCACCCTTGTCCGTTCGTCTGTCTGCACTGTTCTCAACTATGCCTTGGTATTTGTTTTTTTATATTTTGCACAAACATTGAACATGATATAAGTAAAAAAGTAACAAAACGGATTTTCCGGGAAAACTCTGGTTGCTCCCCTAGAGGTGCCTTTCGGGTTAAAATGACTAAAATTGACACTTGTGTGCTTATTAAAAAAATTGATGCCTTGGATTTTTATAAAAGTTTCTGAAAAGTTGTAACTAACTGATTTCTATATAATTTTTTTTGTCTATACTTCACGATAACTCTTGAGTGTGCCTCAGGGGTTCTTTTAGGACTAATAAAAACACTCCATTTTGGGGACTATTTTACCATATTTGTCCCAAATTTTCTGTATATATCTATTTAGCAATTTTGCATGGTGTTGAACTCAAATTTAAATATGTTAAGGCCTTGGGGACTTTTGGAGCGAAATGGTGGGGGAAGGGAATGATGAACTTAGTTTCTTTTTTTTTTTGCATATGCTAAGGCCTAACATTTACATATGCTTAGGCCTAAAATTGCACCATTTGTTCATTTTCAACATTTTGCACGCCTGTGGAACTCTGTTCCGTCTGCCTGCTTCCCACCGGACTACAATTTGGATGTCTTCAAGTCCAATGTTAACAAATTCCTAATGAACCACCCCCTTAAGTAAACACTTCATCAAATCTCCACACTAACGTAATGTACTTGCAATAACCCTTATCCCTGAGTGGCTTCCGGGCCTTGATAAGTGATGATCACTGTAAAAAAGAAAAAACAAAAATTTTCAACAGGATTTGACGTTCCTTGGGGACTTTTGGAGTTAAATAGGAAAGGGGCAAATGCTGAACTTCGTTATTTTTTTTTTTATGCCTCGTCCACTGTGCACTTACAGGGGACCATGCATGCTTCACTTTCTGGAGAATCCGTTTTAATTCATCGACAGATCGACGGCGATGACTGAATACTTTTTCGTTTTATATATCTTCACAATAAGAAGCCACACTGGTTCAAATCAGGAGATCTTGCAGGCCAACCAAGATCATGCCACAAAACCAAGTGATCAAAGAGCAAAATTAAAAATTAAAATCAAAAGAAGATGAAAACAAATAAACACATATGAGCAAGGAGACCGGATATGATAATAGTTAACAAGAAGGAAAAAAAAGACTGTCAAATTGTAGATGTTGTTGCCCCAGCAGCTGACAGGGTTAAAAAAAAAAATACACAGAATTTTCCAGAGAACTGAAGGGGATATAGAACAAGAGAGAAGTCAATATAATACCAATAATAATAGGGGCACTAGGAACAGTTTCGAAAAACCTCGAAAAAAGACTAGGAGAAATTGGAATCAAAAGGGAGGCTGAGACTATATAATGGATGGCAATGATGAAAACAGCTGAAATCTTTGAATGCGGAAACCAACCCACATAAACTATGAACAATAACCAGCCACATAGAAATAAAACAGCAGCATGAAAGGAGCACAATGTGAATCTGAGGAAACTGAAACTGTAAGAAATTGTATCCCCCCCCTCTCCTCAAAATGGCATCAGCCTCGGTTAAAACAACACAGGATAGTATTAAACAAGAAGATTGGAAAGACTGATGATGGGGAGCACTAACACTAGAAGAGTGCAGAAAGTACTAGGACCTTGGGGAGGCTTAGAGTGGCACCCAAATCCTAGAAAAGACCAATGTTTGTTGCCAATGAGAAATCTATGATAAGCAGTTTTTACTATAAGGCAAAAATCATTTGCATAGGTTTTGGAAAGAGGTGGAGAGTACTAGAAATCTGGGAAACTTGTCATTCAGATTCTAGGGAACACCATCGGTTGTTATCAGTGAGCAATCACTGATGATGACCTTAGGTTGAACATAACTAGCTGAGATGAAACATTAAAATAAATATGTCGGGAACAGATTTCCTAGATAAAGTCTGACAATATATAAGAAAAAAACCTTCACTTCCACGCAAAAATAAAAGAAACATTGCAGTGACACCAAAATTAGTTGGTACCACTTAAAGTAGACATGGTGAGTCTAAGAGCATGGAAAGACCAAGGATGAATAGCACCATCCAGACATTGACTAGAAGAGAACAAATAATATTGGAATGAGGAGGCTTATTCTCACTCAGATTCCAACAAAAACTACAGACCGTTATCAGTCTTAAAGACAGGTTTTTATCTGATGATATCTCAAAGGAAATTTAGGACAGTATAGGGAGATGTGTACAGGATAGGAGACTTCGATGATATGGCCACATTGAAAGAATGAATGGCAGTTATTTGGGTTAGTTGATGGTCTGTTGGCAGGAATAGGCACAAGAAAAACATGGGGGAAATGATAAGGATAGTCTTGAGAGAAAACGAGATGTAAATAAAAACCTGACTAGATATAGGTTACTTTGGAAGTTAATTTCTAGAAGCTGTCCAACACATGCCAGCATGTAAAACGGACATTGAGCATCACTCACTCATTCATTCAGAATGAATCAGATTATTATTGTTGGCATTCATTTCCCAGATATCTTTCAAGTTAGAATTCTTTCTAAAAAAAAAAAAACATAAAAAAAAAGACATCGAGTACTTATGGGAACACGTGAAGATTGTGAATATCATAAGTGGAAGTGTTTCCGTGGAGCTAACTGGATTCGAACTTGGCATACCCACATTGTTGTTAATCACTTAGTCATCGTCACCTTGTTGTTGCTGCTGCTGCTGCTGATGATGATGTTCTCCCTGGTAACAGCTAATGAGGGAACACCATGCAAGTTGCAATTATAATGGAATGTCGAGTGCTAAAAATCTGGGGAAATTTACTATCACTCAGACTTCAGCGAAAACCACGACTGCAAATTGTTAATGTTTATTTAACATTAATGCTGAACACCTGGATTTACTGAAATGTATGGCAGACCATGCTTGAGTATTGGTACATTCCTTTGGTCCCCCACTATCACCTCATTGCTATCAAATCTATAAATATATACCAGGTGTCAACAACATTTAGCTAATTCTAGTATATATAAAAAAAATGGATTGACCATAGTTGAGAGTAGTCCAAAGACTTCCCTTGCCTTTAGCTACTATGCAGAGATGTAAAGGGAGCGCGCTACTCTTTTTTCAGGATTACTCCACTTACCCTTGATAATACGTTATGTTATATTACAGGTATTAAATCGCAATATGTTATATAGTTGTGTGTATATAAACGGCACCAAAACGGCGTATGTTATATCGTTGTGGGGAAGAAATGAGTTTTTAAATACGCCTCTTAATGAAATCTGTATACGTGTGATCGTCTATTCATGAGTGCCTTTGAAATCGATATACATTATAAATGTTGGGATGTAAAAACATCAAATGGGATCGTACCTTTTTCCAACGGTTTCCATGTTAGCTGGTTCAGCTGTTTGAATCATTGGACGGAAATGAAGAGAGAGAGAGAGAGACTAACCTGAAACGTTGATATGAACATACAGGTCTTTATTCCAAATCATCCCATCTCCTACAAGTTACAACCACTATTCTAAATCACACCTCTAAGTCTGTTGTCTCAATCTACTTCCTCGGTCGTTTTGGAAAACCCATCTTCTCTCGTTGGCTCAAAAATTTGACTGAACTAAAACTCTCACTGACCACGTATCCTCCTAAGATACACGTTAGCTTAAAGTCAGATTTTTTGTGGTTAAACTGTTTTTAAATTATTATTCCAAAACCTATCATTCGATGAAAAAAAAATATATATATGTATATACATAAAATTCTAAAGATAACGTCTATTGCTGAAATTAATTTTAAACAAATAAATATTTTTTTTTTATTGGAATCTTTTGAAATGAGTAATTTATATATTTATTTATTTTATTTGTGGCCTGTTATCCTCATCTTCATAGCTTTGTTGTTTCACTACATTTCAGCCAACTATTCCTCTGACTTTCTTCAGGTGGTTAACTATGATGGAGCCTGTGGCGCAGTGGAGAGAGGCATTAAATCTCTATGGTTTCAGGTGAGCACTGTCTGAAGATAACGGTTTCAATCCTACCTAAAGCAGGTCAGAGGATGTTAGCCAAAACGTGGTGAGGCAACAACAACAACTATAGAAGGCAGTAATTACTGAGGATTCAGTTAAGACTCAGCATTCCTATCCGGCTGCAGGTAGCCATCTGAAGAAGGCCAGAAGGAAGAGTTGGCCGAGACGTGGTGAAACAACAAGAATAATGAAGAAGAATAACAGTCAACAAATAAATATTTGTTTATTTTACATACTAGTGCATTGTAATTTGTTTATTTTACATACTAGTGCATTGTAATTTGTTTATTTTACATACTAGTGCATTGTAATTTGTTTATTTTACATACTAGTGCATTGTAATTTGTTTATTTTACATACTAGTGCATTGTAATTTGTTTATTTTACATACTAGTGCATTGTAATTTGGCTTATAAACGTATTTCATATGTATTTTGTTATATTAGTAGCCAGGTAAGGCCACAGAAGAGACAACCAAGCAAAAAAACACCTAAGCAAAATTCACCCCAAATCAGCCAAACTAAAGCTGGTTTGCCAGGACACTATATATACAAATGTAGGCGTAGGCATATTTTATTGGTTTGAAAATATAGGCTCTTTTTTACTAATTGTCATAAAATTTTAACCATAGAATAGTATTATAATCTTCAAAAAAACCTGCAAATTTTCATAGTTTCCTCCCACAGAACCAAAGATATGAACATTTCAATATTCAATTTGGCTACAAGTATATATATATATATATATATATATATATATATATATATATGATGATTGCAACGTCTTGTCAGACGAGTGCCACTCCCTCAGACATTTAAAATCCATGAGCCCAAATGCCTGAGGGAGTATCTATACAAAGATGATGTTACAGAGTCTTAGCTTTGTACGACAGCTAAGTCTCTCTCTTGGTTCAAAATGTTGAGATCCAGCAACAAGCAAAAGCAAGATAGCCAGCAACAAATTAAACTGCAGACCAGCTTAATGCGGGTACTGGTCTCCCGCTTTATGGTTTTTTAAATCAGAAATTTGCTTCTCCTAAAAAGGTTGCCTTCACCACGGCTTACGGGAGCCCTCTCCACCCCAATACACATATACACACACACAAATATACATGGTGCTAGTTGGCCGTTGACCCAGAAAAAGAGTTCATTCGCCCTTTGGAAGGTCTTGTTTTTAATCCTCCAGGGAGACTAGCCGCTCTCCTCACCAAACAAGTCTGGTGGGGGAACCAGTTTAGTCGCCGGTGATCCGACCATGAGGCAGGTAGTACTGGGTTACATGGTACCAGTAGCATATGACCAGACCTGACACAAACATATACATATACATACATAGCATATGACATGACCTGACACAAACATATATATATACATACATACATACATACATACATACATACATATATATATACCACCTTTTTTGGCAATTTTATAAGTTCTAAATCTCAGCGACTACTGATAAGAATTTAACGAATGTGATCTCGTTGGAAAGCTAATAACCTGAATTGTGTAGTAGGTCATGTGACATTTACACTTAAGGTCGCACATTAAGGGGATCATCCATCATCCAGAGCCTATTTTTGGCACTTTTTTGCAGTCATAAAATGTTTCAATCATAATCATTTGTTTTCCTAGTTTGCATATGAATTACAAAATATCTGATATTTCCTCAAAACCTCTGGCCTTGATGGAAGGGAGACTAAAACTTGCTGCTGTGTTTTCAAATGATCTGAAAGGACAGCAAGGGGAGACTTGATTCCAAATATTTCTCATGTGTTATATCTCTCCTCTTTGGTTTTCATACATGAAGTAAATTTCAGTGTATAAGGATTATTTGATACTGGAGATATTCATAATCATACCCTATTTTCAAAAGAGGAGAGATATAACATATGAGAAATATTTGGAATCAAGTCTCTCCTTGCTGTTATTTCAGATCATTTGAAACCATAGCAGCAAGTTTTAGTTTCCCCTCCATCAAAGCCAGAAGTTTTGGGAAATATATATTTCCAAATCATAACCATTTCTGTTAAAGTCTGATGAAGTTGCTGGATCGTAGATATGATTCGGTAACAGAAACGTGTGACTAAGCAGATAAAATGGTAATAAAATAAAATTTATATATATAGTCACCCACATACAGTACTATTTCGCTGTTTCACAGCTCATCAGTGCAGTTAGACAGGCAACTACCTCAAGCCAGGATCGAAACCCGAAAATAAAGATCTGTTATTGATTTCTTTATTTTTTTTATTAGCTATCTGTGGTACTTTATTGTTACACTCCCTGAGCGTTTTGAGGGGGTTACCTACCCTTTGTTTATATTCGCGTCGCCCTTCTTATTTGGGACGTATTTTTTATTATTATTATTAATTTTATTTATTAACATTTAAATATTTTATTCAAATATCTATTAAATATTTTAAGTGCATAGAACTTTTATGCATGTAAAAATATTTAATAGATATTTGAATAAAATATTCGAATGTTTAATAAATAATATATATATATATATATATATATATATATATATATATTAGTCATCCACATATCACAGTCATCCAGCTTATCAGTGCGGCTAGACAAGCAACTACCTCAAGCCAGGATCGAAATCCGATTGCCCAAATGACAGTCAGAGCTTCTAACCGTTGCTCTATATGGTTGCTGCTATGCGGCTACTGCTATGTGGGCAGTGAATTAACAATGTTTGACATTGTCCAAATACCTAAGCTCAATTTGTTTACACAAAGAGCATCGCCTCATACGTTAATGATAATTTGTATATCACTTCCCAGTATCAACTAAGGAACATATATACACAGGCGGCAAAAAGAAAGTCCGCACTTGTAATTTTTTCAAAAACTGCAAATTTAAGCTAAATTTAATGTAACTGTTTACGCAACCTATACCTCATTTGATTCGCCTTTTATTCTTCGATAATTTTACCTGTTCATATTTGACTTTTAATTAAAATATTCTAGTGTTCACGTCAATTTAAAAAAATAACTTCAAATTGAGGAGACAAAAAGAAAGTCCGCACAATGGAAAATTGTTATTTAAATGTAACTTTAGCACATTAATGCAACACAAATACAACAGGAACACAATGAACTAGTTAATATTTAGTAGCATAGCCCTTCTGCAATTTGACAGCCTGCAATCTTTTGGGAATTCTTTGAATTAGACTGCAGCAATACTCCGGGGAAAGTTCATCCCACTTTTCTTTAATTTTTGTCCAAAGTTCTTCCAAATTTGAAATTTTATCATTGCATAGTTATTGCTTGATGTAATGTCATACGTTTTAGATAGGATTGAGGTTTGGAGATTGTGAAGGCAAATCCAAACACGGAATATCATGCTCTTCCAGGAACTTCTTGACATTGCCAGCTGTGTAAATGGGAGCATTATCCTGCATGAAGATGGGATTATCATCCAAATTTCCACCAAAGTAGGGTAGAAAATGGTCAGTCAACATATAATGTACTTGATTGAATTAATTCGACCTTGCAAGCGAACTATAGGCCCTGGACCATTGATACTAATAATGCCCCACACCAAAACTGAACCTCCACCACCTTGCAGCATTGAAACTGAGCACCTAGGATTAAATTCTTTGTCTTTCCTCTGACGGACGTACTGCCTACCATCACTGCCTAGCCTATTGAACTTGCTTTCATTGCTAAAAAGAACTTTTGACGAATATAAAGAGTCATAATCTTCACTGCATATGATGAAGTCCAGACAGCGTTTTCTGTTTTTTACAGAAATTATTGGCTTGCGTCTTGCAACATATCCTCGTGAATTAATTCCTTTAACCTGTTCTTGACAGTAAAAAGAGAGCACTTTTTAACAAGACTGCACTGTTGCTGGATTTGGGGAGCCGTTTCAAATCTGTTTCTTAGGCTGCGGATCTTCCCTGTAAGTAACCCTAGTACGACCAGATTTAGGGGCATCACGAACACTGCCAGTGTTTTTGGTGCTTTTGCACAGTCTTTTGTACTGTTTTCTCATCACATTTCAATCTGCAGCCGATTTCTCGATTGGATAAACCAGAATGGTGGAGATTAATGAGCTCTTGATGATCACTAATAGAAAGTCGTGGCATATGAACTAAATGTTACGTTGTATAACCCGGAACAACAACAATTACGATTAGAGATGCTGTGTTGCCTGTTGGTGCATATTTTGAACTGATTTAGGGGCGATAATTTAAGCTGGTTTTAAACGAATTTGTTGCTGCGGACTTTATTTTTGCCTCCTCAATTTGAAGTTATTTTTTTAAATTGACGTGAACACTAGAATATTTCAATTAAAAGTCAAATAGGAACAGGTAAAATTAAAGAGGAATAAAAGGCGAATCAAATGAGGTATAGGTTATTTAAACAGTTACATTAAATTTAGCTGTAATTTGTGTTTTTTTTTTAAATTACAAGTGCGGACTTTCTTTTTGTCGGCACTGTATACACACACACACACACACACACACACACACACACATATATATATATATTCTTTTGTTTGAGTGCCACGACTAGGCTTACATAAAATAATCCTGCTAACTAACATTCGTATAGTTGAGAGAACTGATCCACTAAAAAAAAACAACAAAATAAAAACAGAAAGATAATAATCCTTGAGAATATATGTAAACTCACCACAGTTTATACTTCGATCGGCTACAAGATTCAAAGTTACCTAGCAACCAACTACATGAAAAAAGACAGATGGTAGTAGGTAAAGTCCAAGAGACTATCAGATTATTAGAGAAAGTTCATCCACACATAAATAAATGAATGTATAGTTCTTATGCGTTTTAGAAACAAAGTCAATATTATCAGCCGAAACATAATAATAGAGAAACTTAATTTAAACTAAGCCTTTCCAATGAAACTTTTCAAATCGAACGAAGCTTTTATGTGCACCATTGATTTCCCGAATAAAAATCCAGATATAGTCATCTCAACATCCTAATTTTCCAAAGAATTTCGTGGATAATTCGTCGGTTCAATTTTCTGTGCACGATTGAGATCATCTTTCTGAGCCTGGTGAGAGGTGTGTATGTACACACGGGTGTGTGTATGTATGATTTACAGGGGAATCACTGTTTAATAAAGCCCGAAGGCCACCCAGGGATCAAGGTTAATGAGTGTTAGGTGGTCGGTAAGACAACATCGTAATCATTGGTGGTTGTGGAAATGGATTAGAATTTGATTATTTAAGAGGGCTGTTTCTACAAGAACTTGTTTACATTGGACATGAAAACGATCACATTGTAGTCAGTTGGAAAGCAGCTTCGCAGTATTTGATCAAATATTGGATGTATTTTTCATAATATTGTAAACTGTATTAATTCATATAGAAACTAAAAAACGAAAGAAACAAAAAAAACAAAAAAAAAAACATGTTACACAGTGAAGAATGTATGTGAGAAATACAATTGGTTGAATGAAAGCATATAATATTTAGAGAGAGTGTGTTTGCATGAACTTTTCCTAAGGTTTTGGCGACCCCCCCCCTCCATATCACTATATATATTCTGAAACTACATTTTCCAGCTACTTGGAGAAATACATTTCATTTTGATCAAAGATCGAGCAATGTTATCGTGTGGTTTATGCTTACATGTGACGTTCATAAGAAAGGAAATAAAACATGTATTTGAGTTATAATTTGAAAATTACAGAAATTATAAATTGAGAATAGGGAGTTGAGAGTTTGAAGTAGGAGTGCACAAGGTGTTACCCCCTGGAAATGCCGGGTGTGCCTTGTTCAGGTCAAAAACTAAATTTACAAAATTTTATTTTAATCAGCATCATTTTACTTATTTGGTCTCATCTCAAAACATTGAATATTGCTTAAATTTATTCAAGTTACATACTTGCAAGACAAATCTCTAGATTTTAGCAAACACGAGAATAACTAATGGTGTGTGTATATATATATATATATATATATATATATATATATATATATATATATATAGCCAGTAGAGTTTAGTTTCCTAGAAGTACATCCAATGAAACAACACGTGTCTACCAAAATAGTGCTCAATGAGTGAACAGAGCAGGTATATTAATTTTATTTATACAAACATTAATGGCTACATATGTGCATACATGTTTCTGTAATCACCCACGTTGGGGGATTACGTCTTCAGGCCAAGAACTACCTTCAAAAGTGACATTTCCACCAAATACATTTTTCTATTTCGTTTATCAAGTTAAAAATACAACCTGGGTGGAAGTCAAAAAAAACAAAAACGGTAAAAGGATGAGTGAGGTCTATGAAGATGATAAACATCTTTTTTCTTTTCCCCCTCCCCCATCTAACTTAACTTTTGGCTTTTTATGGCATAGGGTACTTGAGAGTTTCGTTTTCTTGTCTTAGAGTCTGTAAGTTAATAACCTTAGCTATGGTCAACCAAGTACTGACCGGTGCCTTTTTAATCTACCTCCACCCACACATACACGCAACACGCACATAACACATCCATACACCGACACTGCCAACACACACATACACACATTAATCCATATATTCAAAAGCGAATCCATGCTGAACACTTTTTGTTTTATTTACTGAAACTAGACAATGATTCTGAAACTACGTAGAAGATAAAGTAAAAGTTACATTAAGGTAAATAAAAAAATATAAATAAATAAAAATAAAATACATAAATAAATAAATAAATAAAAATAAATAAAAAATAAAAAATATATAAAAAATATAATAAAAAATAAAAAAATTAATAAATAAGATAAATAAGAATAAAAATAAAATTAAATTAAAACAAATAAACCAACAAAATGTGAATAAATATAAACCCGAAAGTTATCTAAACCCCACATGTACCTATATGCGTGTATCAATACACTTATAAATGTCTAACATTTATCTACACCCGCGCATATATACACACACACATTTCAGACATACAGAGACAAATAATAGTATTTTTCTTTACTTATGTAGCGTGGTAACATCTTCGTATATGCGATATTATGCTACCCGACTACAGACGGGTGTATATATATATATATATATATATATATATATATATATATATATATACACATACATACACATATATACACAAACACAGACATACATACATACATACATATATATATATATATACATATACACATACATACATATAAACACACACACAACAGACATACATATACACATCCACACATACATACATATATAACATATATATAAACAACATTCGGACATCCATACATTTTTGTAATCTATATTGTTACAACAATTCTATACGAGGCAGCCTATTCTAATAGTTCAGAAATATACGTGTGTATACATATATCTACATACAATAGACACAGAGACATATCCACATACAAACATACACACAGATACATAGATACAGATATATATATATATAAACATACAAACATACATGCATACGTAAAATACACTTATATATCCAAAGTCACACAAATATAGACATATATATATATACATGCATACATGTACCGTGCCACCAAATGATACATCTAAAGTAGAAACAGACATGAATACACCTACTATATAAATTCACTTTTTCTATCAAATTCCACACGTCTAGTTATGTTTCATGGCCCCATCCGCTTGTTACACTTTCCTAAGTTGTAGGTTTTTACCGTAAAAATTGACACTACGTAAAAATTTATATTGAATTCAGCATGAAGTTCATAGGGTTATCCTCATATTTAACAAAGATTCTTTCGATGGTAAGGCAGATATACATAAGATGTATCACGACACAATAATAATATATAATAACATATGACAGAAATCAGAGTATTTAGGTTATACAAACCTAGTATATAAGCTTATATATTGTAGTACTTACCTTCATCTTTGCTTATTCACTCTAATACCCTTATTCCTTTCTCTTCCATTCACCCTTCATTCCTTACTTTCTTTCATCTATTTATTTCTTCTATTTTTTTTTTTTTTTTTTTTTTTTTATATTAATAAATTATTTTTCCTACCTGGGTATATAAAGATCATATATCCATACATGCACACACCCAAAAATATCCATATGCATACATTATTACGAGCTTCACTCAAAACGATCTATTACTCATTTAGTTCAAATATACCTTCATACAGGTACTTATTTCGGCTAGTAATACCATAACTGCTCGATGAAGTAGAATATTAAGTGACTTACGTAACCCATATGGGTATGATTATAGTTGCGACCTCACTTATCCTCTTTGTGGGGGGGTTATTTGATGGGGGTTAGTTGTACTTATAGCAGTTCCATTATCCTAATTTAGAGTTCCTTAAGTGCATGTATTCTGAAATGTTTGCAGGATATAGCAGTTTCTTGTTTAATATTCAATAATTTTTCTCGGTCTTTAAACCTAGTTATCTCAAGTTTTTCTGATAAGCATAATAGACATGGTGAGTTCAATGAGTGGCAAGTATTGGCCCTTCTAATAATATTCCATTCTATACTAGGTGTTTTATTTTCTCTAACTAATTTCCAGTAATATAACGATAAGGAAGTGTCCTTTTCATATGTTTGATTATTCATCGAGCGTGTATGTCCATAGAATCTATTTTTGAAAGTCATTTGGGTACTCCCTATGTAGAATCTTTCGTCCCTTGGGTTCTCCACCGGGAATATCCTTGCTTGGTATACCACCGATGAGGTCAGACATTCATTTTTTATTGGGCATTCCTCAGGTTTTTTACAGTTACATTTATTCACCGCAGTGTTTGCACTAGTATTCTCCCCTTCTCTATTAGTCGTCTTTAAAATTCTTCCATTATGCTTTTTTATAATCCTTTCCAAATTATCACTACAGCTGTAACTTAATTTTAATGTTTTTTTATTAAATATTTTATGTAATATATTATTTGGTGGGAAATGCTTATTAATAAGTTGTAAAAATTTTGCACCAAGTTTTGTTTTCAACATAATGTTAAAGGGGGGGGGTGAACCAAATAATTTTCCTACCACGATTTCTAGATCCATTTGTGCTAGTGTTATTTACTTTATATTTTATCTCTATGTCCTTATATCCACTATTTTTAAGTGCTGTATTATAAATAGCTTTGCAATTATTGAAAGTTACTTCATTAGATGAATTGTTACTTATTCTACTTTCAATAGATAACGGTATATGTTTAATAATGGATGGTGGATGGTTAGACTGCGGGTGTATATAAATAGGATTAGCGTTATCCTTCATATATGGTTTATAAGCATTTAAATCCAGATCTAAAGTAACGTCAAGGAAATCAACCTGTTTTAAGTTAGCATTAACTTCTACTTTTAGGCCAAAATTTTTCATGTCCCTATGGATTGCTCTCCTAATCTGATCGCATTTAACACTTGTAGCATTCTTCACTATTATCAGCCCATCATCACGATATAAGCCCATGTCCCTTCTATCAATAATATTATCGTTCGTTAAATTATGAATGATATAAAGTCCAACGAGATCTGTTGCCTCTGCAGAGTCCAGCGATCCCATTGATACCCCGAAAAAGTTGTTTTGCCCATTTTTTGCCCATTGTTCCCCGTTATAGACAAGGACAGTTGTGCGGCATTTCATAATAATATCCAAATCCTCCTCGGAGACATTAGTATAGGTCTTGGCAAATTCAATTGCCTTTCCAAAGGTCGGTAGTGTCGGTGTATGGATGTGTTATGGGCAGTGTCGGTGTATGGATGTGTTATGTGTGTGTTGCGTGTATGTGTGGGTGGAGGTAGATTAAAAAGGCACCGGTCAGTACTTGGTTGACCATAGCTAAGGTTATTAACTTACAGACTCTAAGACAAGAAAACGAAACTCTCAAGTACCCTATGCCATAAAAAGCCAAAAGTTAAGTTAGATGGGGGAGGGGGAAAAGAAAAAAGATGTTTATCATCTTCATAGACCTCACTCATCCTTTTACCGTTTTTGTTTTTTTTGACTCCCACCCAGGTTGTATTTTTAACTTGATAAACGAAATAGAAAAATGTATTTGGTGGAAATGTCACTTTTGAAGGTAGTTCTTGGCCTGAAGACGTAATCCCCCAACGTGGGTGATTACAGAAACATGTATGCACATATGTAGCCATTAATGTTTGTATAAATAAAATTAATATACCTGCTCTGTTCACTCATTGAGCACTATTTTGGTAGACACGTGTTGTTTCATTGGATGTACTTCTAGGAAACTAAACTCTACTGGCTATATATAAATGCTCCTGCATAGTTGAGCACTTTACTTCGTGTCTTCATAAAACGCAAACATGGAAAGAATTAACTTCGAAACGTCACTAAAGAACATCCCCGCACCAAATACCAAGGATTATTTACTAAAATTAATAATGAAAATGGATGATTTACTCAAAAGGATGAAATGGAAAGCTACCTTTTTTCTATTGGATAAAAATGATAACACCAAGAAAGAGAGATATGGATTTAAAAGCATTAAATCACCACCAGTAATCCCACAATTAGTGCTATTCGAGAAGGATCTCTATTCACTAATTAGAAATTTAGAATTCCACAAAACTAAAAATCAATTCCAAAAAAAACTCGACAATATTGTAAAGGAGATCAACAAGTCACAACATATCCTTGTTAAGGCTGATAAGACCAGAAACTTTTACAAATTAGACAGGGAGAAATATAATGACCTGGTCCAGAAGAATTTGAAAAAAGACTATCACAAGGTAAAAAATAACAACGTAATTCATTTGATAAATAAGGACAGTAAAAAAATCACGGATGAATTACAAATCAACGATAGAGTAAATAAACTTAGAGAAAACGAAGCGTATATCCTTTTAAAGGATCATAAACCCAGCTTCAACACAAAACCAACAACAAGATTGATTAACCCAACCAGACCCGAAATTGGAAAGATTAGTAAAAGAATATAAGAGAAAATCAATCTAGAATTAAAACGGCAGTTCAACCTGAACCTATGGATAAATACGGCGGATCCGGTAAAATGGTTTCTTAACATTGCCAACAAGAAAAACTGCGCCTTTGTGCAATTTGACATTATGGATTACTACCCGTCAATCACAAAGGATCTCTTTGGAAAGGCAATTGAATTTGCCAAGACCTATACTAATGTCTCCGAGGAGGATTTGGATATTATTATGAAATGCCGCACAACTGTCCTTGTCTATAACGGGGAACAATGGGCAAAAAATGGGCAAAACAACTTTTTCGGGGTATCAATGGGATCGCTGGACTCTGCAGAGGCAACAGATCTCGTTGGACTTTATATCATTCATAATTTAACGAACGATAATATTATTGATAGAAGGGACATGGGCCTATATCGTGATGATGGGCTGATAATAGTGAAGAATGCTACAAGTGTTAAATGCGATCAGATTAGGAGAGCAATCCATAGGGACATGAAAAATTTTGGCCTAAAAGTAGAAGTTAATGCTAACTTAAAACAGGTTGATTTCCTTGACGTTACTTTAGATCTGGATTTAAATGCTTATAAACCATATATGAAGGATAACGCTAATCCTATTTATATACACCCGCAGTCTAACCATCCACCATCCATTATTAAACATATACCGTTATCTATTGAAAGTAGAATAAGTAACAATTCATCTAATGAAGTAACTTTCAATAATTGCAAAGCTATTTATAATACAGCACTTAAAAATAGTGGATATAAGGACATAGAGATAAAATATAAAGTAAATAACACTAGCACAAATGGATCTAGAAATCGTGGTAGGAAAATTATTTGGTTCACCCCCCCCCTTTAACATTATGTTGAAAACAAAACTTGGTGCAAAATTTTTACAACTTATTAATAAGCATTTCCCACCAAATAATATATTACATAAAATATTTAATAAAAAAACATTAAAATTAAGTTACAGCTGTAGTGATAATTTGGAAAGGATTATAAAAAAGCATAATGGAAGAATTTTAAAGACGACTAATAGAGAAGGGGAGAATACTAGTGCAAACACTGTGGTGAATAAATGTAACTGTAAAAAACCTGAGGAATGCCCAATAAAAAATGAATGTCTGACCTCATCGGTGGTATACCAAGCAAGGATATTCCCGGTGGAGAACCCAAGGGACGAAAGATTCTACATAGGGAGTACCCAAATGACTTTCAAAAATAGATTCTATGGACATACACGCTCGATGAATAATCAAACATATGAAAAGGACACTTCCTTATCGTTATATTACTGGAAATTAGTTAGAGAAAATAAAACACCTAGTATAGAATGGAATATTATTAGAAGGGCCAATACTTGCCACTCATTGAACTCACCATGTCTATTATGCTTATCAGAAAAACTTGAGATAACTAGGTTTAAAGACCGAGAAAAATTATTGAATATTAAACAAGAAACTGCTATATCCTGCAAACATTTCAGAATACATGCACTTAAGGAACTCTAAATTAGGATAATGGAACTGCTATAAGTACAACTAACCCCCATCAAATAACCCCCCCACAAAGAGGATAAGTGAGGTCGCAACTATAATCATACCCATATGGGTTACGTAAGTCACTTAATATTCTACTTCATCGAGCAGTTATGGTATTACTAGCCGAAATAAGTACCTGTATGAAGGTATATTTGAACTAAATGAGTAATAGATCGTTTTGAGTGAAGCTCGTAATAATGTATGCATATGGATATTTTTGGGTGTGTGCATGTATGGATATATGATCTTTATATACCCAGGTAGGAAAAATAATTTATTAATATAAAAAAAAAAAAAAAAAAAAATAGATGAAAGAAAGTAAGGAATGAAGGGTGAATGGAAGAGAAAGGAATAAGGGTATTAGAGTGAATAAGCAAAGATGAAGGTAAGTACTACAATATATAAGCTTATATACTAGGTTTGTATAACCTAAATACTCTGATTTCTGTCATATGTTATTATATATTATTATTGTGTCGTGATACATCTTATGTATATCTGCCTTACCATCGAAAGAATCTTTGTTAAATATGAGGATAACCCTATGAACTTCATGCTGAATTCAATATAAATTTTTACGTAGTGTCAATTTTTACGGTAAAAACCTACAACTTAGGAAAGTGTAACAAGCGGATGGGGCCATGAAACATAACTAGACGTGTGGAATTTGATAGAAAAAGTGAATTTATATAGTAGGTGTATTCATGTCTGTTTCTACTTTAGATGTATGCACACATATTCGTCCTTTCCCGACATGGGTTGGATTTTAAAAAACTGTCTTTTTTCGCACGATCTATGACTTTTTCTTTTATCACATTTTTATTTCAATTATCCTGAAGATGTCCTCTGAGACAAGGACGAAACGTTGATTTTTTAATAATTTCATTCGGTTTTTTCTATTTTTTCTTTAAACATAACGTCAACCACCGCTGGTACATTTTTTCATTCCTTATACATATATATATATATATATATATATGGCATATTTAATTAAATAAAATAGACGTTTTTTGTCTATTAATTTTATTTTCAATCCTTTCCAACTTCCGAATAACAGTCTTCACTTCTGGCGGGAACTGGCTGATGTAATCACCTTCAGGATTCATCGTCAAGGATAAATCAATCTAACTGGTTTTGAACAATTTATAAATTTTTTGTTTCTAGAATTGTTTATTTTAATAGCTTTGCAAACATTTCAGGATGCTATTAATTTTAACAAATGGAAAAAAAGGATAAATAAAATAATTGACCAATGAAGAGGGGGAAAAAACAAAACTTTATTAACAAATATTTATAAATAAAAAAAACATTGATTAAATTAGCTTTGTTATAATCCATCCATCCATCCGGAGCACTCACAACCGAGATTAAACTCACTACACAAGTTTGTAATGTAATTCAAATCTTGTCGGTAGCTGAATACTTGATGCTTCGCCAGGACTATCAAGGGTATTTTTTATTGTGACGCCATCACTAGATGGGGTGCCTACCATGGCTTAAAAGGATAGACCGTGCCAGTTTTTCAACCTGGTATTTTACCTCGTGGTACATACAGCGCCTCGCCTACACAAATAGTCACCCATCTAGTACTGGCTAGGCTCAACATTGTTTAACTTCGGTGATCTAGCAAAAACTGGTGTATCAACGTGATTTCTTAAGCTTCTTTTAGAATGTGAAAACGACCAATAAACACAATAAAAGAATCACAACAGCCAACACAAGTTAGATTTAAAAATACAATATTTTATTTACAGGAAAAATGTGCTTGTTTTACTATACACATAGATTCAAAAAAGTTGTCAAAAAAACAAATGTATAAATAATGTTATCAAAGGCAAGATAAGTTACTTTTCTACCTAACTGGCTAAATTTTTAGTGTTTTAATTTAATGTAAAATGTTTAATTGATTCGAAAAACATGCAGTGTTTATTGGTATATTTGCAAAAGACAAATGGCGGCGAGTTCGCTAGTGAATACGTTAAGTTTGGGAAAATGAAGCCAAACTACAACCTATAGAAAATACTGTTAAAAACCCACCGAATATATGTCAGCCTATGTCACGGTAACATATACTGAGCAAGTTTCTAACAGTATTTTGTATAGTTCTTTTTAGTTTGAACTCATTCACCCAAACTTAACGTATCCAACATCGAGCTCACTGTCATTTGTCTTTTACAAATATACCAATAAACACTGCATGTTTTTCGAACTGATTAAACATTTTACATTAAATAAAAACACTACAAACTTCTCCAGTTTGGTAGAAAAGTAACTTATCTTGCCTTTGATAACATTTATTTTTTATATATTTGTTTTATTTTTGATAACTTTATAGTAAAACAAACCCGGGAAAATGAATACAGGTATGAAACAAAGAGCAGAAAATCTATATATATAAAAGCGAAAATGTATGTGTGTGTGTTTGTATGTATGTATGTATGTTTGTGTGTCTGCTAAAAACTTTCGCCAGACACAACAAAAATTCATAAACTTGGTCTCATATGAAAGCCCCACCTTCCGGACGACAAATACTGAAAAATCGGCCGAAAGTGACCATCAAAAGTGCGTCAACTGATCGATTTTCTGCAGGGGGGTGGCCCCCAAAAAGTGACATTTTAATGTTAAACATTACATATTTTTAAATCGATTTACAACTGCCCCCAAAAATACGGCCGCCAACTCTTATACATAAAGTATACACGCGGCCGTTTATTTTGGGTCAACTTGTATTTAAAACCCGCTGAGTCATGTCACGTGATCTTGACGTCAGCAACCTCTAATGGCCGTCGGAATTTATAATTTAAAAATGTTGTTATAGTTAAACGAAAAATAAAGTAAAAAAAAAAAGTGAAGTAAAAAAAAAAATACGCTTACAAAAAATATTAACGATCGAAGGTTTTTTTTAAAATAAAAACAGCCAGACGCCATTTTCCAGTCTTTAGAGTAAGGCAGACGAAGTGAGAAAGAGAGAGAGAGAGAGAGAGAGAGATGTCTAGACAGATTCGACAGGGGGGAGGGTCAACAACGCATGCGTCAGATGACGTCATGACGTGATTTACTTTAAATAGTTAATAAACCAAACAGAATTTATATACGCCGCTTTAGCGCAGGTAGTTAAGGGCTTGGTTCATTATCTAAATGTTTTGGGTTCGAATCGTGGTGTAAGATGTTTTTTTTGTTTTTTTTCGATTTTTTAAATTTAAATATTGAACCCTGTATTATTTAAGCCATTTTTCACATAACGTTCGTTCGTTTGCCTTACGTTATTTTTTTTTTGTGTTTTACCCCCCACCGCTTAATTAAAACGTTGTTTTCTTTTCTTACTTCACTTATAACAATGCTTACATCTTAGCGACACCCCAAAACACCCGGGTACCCACCGATTTTTTAAATTTTAATATCGAAACAGGCTTATTTAAGCCATTTTTCACGTGTTCGTTTTCTGTTTTCATCGTTCGTTTGCCTTACGTTAGTTTTTTTGTGTTTTTTTTCGATGTTCTGATTACCCCCTCCCCCCGCTTAATTAAAACGTTGTTTTCTTTTCTTACTTCGCTTATAACAATGCTTACATCGTCATCGTCGCAACGCTCAACGACTTTAAAACATCTTTCATTTCTGGCTGGCCGATTTTATTTTCAAACTTCGCCTCAGGGCTTCGGCTTCGATCCTACCCCCCCCCCCGGTTTCTTTTTTTATTTAATACCACACACACCTACAAACACCCGGGCAACGCCGGGTACCCCTCGCTAGTCTAAAATAAAAGGGATAATAAAATAACACTGAACAAAAACATGTACCTAATAGCAACCGATAAGGTTACGTATATGTTAGAGCAAGCAAGAAATAGAGTAATTGCAGTGGAACTCATCTTTCACACGGATCCATGTTCAGAGATAAATAACAGTTTACAAGTATGAAGAATTTTGAGTTAGGATTCTGGGTATTTGTAAAAAAAGGTTAAAAATACTCAGTTAAACATATGTATGAATATTGATACTTTCAGTGTTGGTTATGAGCACAAAGATTTTGAAAAGAATTGAAGAAACCTGTTTGTATTCATTTTTCACCTGGTAAAGTCGATTCTCAGAATAATAATGATATCAGTATGTCACTATGAAATGCAGGGGATTTCAGGTTTTTGTGATGACTTTAATTCCCAAACACTGGAATTTAATTTTTATCTCGTCTTTTCTTCTCTCGGCCGATGGAAACGGATTGTATCGGTTGATACCAGAAGTTAGCTAATATTTTTTCCTGTGTGAAAAATGATTTTGATTGGCCGTCAGATGAAATCATCCAATATCTGATTACAATGTATGACCCAGATGATTATAAGTCATGCTGTGTCAACAGATGTGTGCGCCTAGAATATAAATGATCAGCTGTGTCCCCTGACTTTGAAGTGCCGACAAAACAAAGGTAAGGATATGATTGCCAAACACCAGATGTAGGAAATAACAAGTTATTGCTTGAGTTATAAAAGAGGAAAACAAAAAAGAATTAAAACAGCCAATGCCAGAGACATGTTTTCACTCAGCTGTATGTTTCTTTTTTGCTTCTTTAATAATAATTATGAGAGGGACGTCACTCCTCTTTCTCTCTCTCTCTCTCTCTCTCTCTCTCTCTCTCTCTCTCTCTCTCTCTCTCTATATATATATATATATATATATATATATATATATATATACTAGCAAGGAAACCTAGCGTGACCTAGGAATCTTTACTTTCATTTTTGTCCTCCCTCCCCTCCATTTAAAACTGTCTTTTAGCTATAACGTCATCATATATGACATCATCATATGTCACATATACTGCACACATACATACATATAATCTACTATGGCGTCATGCATGACATCTGTGACTAAACAAACTGCACCCCCTCCATCAATTAGTCTCATCTTTATTAGTTGTTGTTTTTTTAATCTTTTTTTTTTTTTTTTTTTTTTTATTGGTTCACAACGTTTCGGCCAACTTCCCCTGGCCTTCGTCAGGTGGTAACCGCGATGGATAGGAACTTCGAATCTCCTAACTGCATTCTCAGCCATCACTGCCATCCGTAGTTGTTGTCGTCTCACCACATTTTTGACCAATTACCTCTGGCACGCTTTGGGTGGGATTGAAACCGCTATCTTCAGACAATGTTCATCTGGAACCGTAGAGATTCAACGTCTCTATCAACTGCGCCACGGGCCCCGAAGGGCGATCAAGGTTGGATTCTTTGATCTTATAAATCCACATTTATTTATTATCTGATCTTCCATAGTCGGGTCCGTACCGATTGGTATATATATATATTATTCCTTAATTGGAAATTTATTTTGAGATGAGCATTATATGTTAATTTTATTTTTATTTCGGACTATTAGTCTCATCTTTATTAGTTGTTGTTTTTTTAATCTTTTTTTTAATTTTTTTTTTTTAAAAAACAACAACTAATAAAGATGAGACTAATAGTCCGAAATAAAAATAAAATTAACATATAATGCTCATCTCAAAATAAATTTCCAATTAAGGAATAATATATATATACCCCTCCATCAAGTATGTAAAAGGAATAGTACTGTTGTCACGTTTGGACTGGTGAATCTGCATTCCATTTGACAGTCCTTGATAAGGTGCAGAATCTCTTTGATTGGCCCTATCCTTTCTTCTCTTCACCTTCTCTCTCTCACAGACGTAATGTTGCTAATCTCAATTTTTTTCTATAAATACTATTATGGCATGTGTTCTTCTGAATTGTCTGATCTATTCCCTGCTTCCTTTGTTCCAGCTCATTTCACTATTTGGTCTAGTGGTCTCCATTAATTCACTGTTTTGATAAATACCCAGGCAGGTAAAATAAATTCACTAAATAGGACAGATCTGCACAACTTTTATGTCCCACTTACAAAGATTAAAATTAAGATATAAAGATATTAAACCTTATGTCTAGAATTTTATTTCAATTTTCATCCAAATTCATTACATGATTTTTTATTCTATAAGATGTTTAAAATTTCAGGCTTAAAGCTTAATGGGTCGTAAGAAGAAATTGAATTGCAGGTAATCTTGCTTAATTCGTGCCTAATGTCTAATGGATCAAATTTAATGGAAATCTAAAATCTATATGATATCTACTTCAAAATACTTCATAGAAACTGAAATTTCAGAATCCTAGGCTACATTTTTTTATATAAATACTATTATGACATGTGTTCTTCTGAATTGTCTGATCTATTCCCTGCTTCCTTTGTGCCAGCTCGTTTTACTCATTGGTTTAGTGGTTTCCACTAATTCACTGCTTTAATACTGCATTGTAATACAGCTTCCTATTCCAGCAACTTCTTTCCATGAACTGAAAGTTCGTGGAACTCTCTTTCTGCTGACTGTTTTCCTCCTATCTGTAACCATAGTCTTTTCAAGATTAAGGTCGATCGGCATCTTCTATTTTTGTGATGATCATCTTTCATTCTTGTTAGTTCTTTACATCAAGTGGTTTCACTTCTTGTCTGGAGTGATTTTCATTAGCAAAAACCTTTCTTTTATTAATATTAAGTTATGGCAATTAAAATATTATTCAAACTTAAGGAAACGATTTATTTGGAGTGAATAATTGTTAAAAAGATAAAACAGAAATTAGTGGAGTTACTATTATTGAATTTGAGTTTCTCTTTTTTGATGGCAGTGTATACATTTTTAGCCTAAAATTCTCAGACAAAATATTCTTGTGTTTCATCATTGATTCGTTTGAGTCATTACTTCACTCACAACTTCCAAGAAACTAGATACTCTTTGCCAGCAATCTTGTACATTTGGTCTAGGCTTTGCAGTGCCAAGCCACATCTTGAATATATCAAACCTACATCATATGCTATCTTTTACTGAACGCAACCATCCTGACCTAAAATACATCAAAGATTAATGTTATTGTTTTTCTCTTTCCAAAACTCAATCACGCTCTGCAAAATCAAAAACAAAAATTTTCCTATTCAAATAACAATACAGACTAAACACGACGAATAAGTATTTAAAGATATAAAGAACTTGAAGCTTAAAAACTTTTCCAGTATTATTGTATTTAGGAAAATTAAAAAGGGTTGATGTGCTGTAAAACAAGACAGCTAAACCAGACATCATGAATAAATATTTGAAAATACAAAGAACTTAAAGCATAAAAACCTTATATTATTAATATTATTGGATTCAGCATTAAATAACCCCAAAAGAATTGATATGCCATAAAACAAAATAACCAAACCAAACCAAACCAAATTAATTGCTAAGTTTTAGACAACTTTTGCAATTTGAAAGGTATTTTTTCAGTAGAATTCCATTTTCTAATTAGAATAAAAACAAAATGATAACTGAAGGTACAGTATTTATGAAATGCAGATCCTTCAAGACTATCAGGTTGACAAGAAAGTTCTTGTGATTTTTAACTTTTACACTCAGAGAAACATATCTCGGCTCCAACAAAAATTTATTGATCGAAATAAGCACCATCAGAATCAACCCACTGCAAAACAAGTGTATTTATGCCAGTAACATAAAAATCTTGCGTTCTGTTGACAATGAATTTGCTGAAGGCTTTTTTGATACCGCTTAGGTTTTTGAAGCATTTCTTATGCATTATTGTTGAGATGCTTGAAAAAGTGGTAGTTGGTAAGGGAGAGCTTTGAAGAGTATGGTGGATGAGGCTGAGTTTCATAGCCCAATTCGTTCAACTTCCGCAAAGGCGTTTAGTAGCAGTTCCTTGATATTGCGAGCTGTTTTAATAGCTTTTAAGCCTAGCTTAAATTAAAATAAGAAAATTGTGTGAATTTGTTTTTTTTTCATTGTGTATTCAACGTTCTGAAAAGATATAATTGTTTTAAAACGATTGTAATTTAAATGATTAAATAAAGCGAAAAATGCTATTTAAAATGATATATAAAGTAAAGGTATTATAACGAAAACTTATTTGAAAATATATCATTTAAAATCAAAATGACAAATTCCACAAGAGCTTCCATGTACACCTAATACATCTGATGGTAAGGTATCTTATTGGAGCTTTTAAAAGTGTAGAATCACCCCATTAATTGTCAGTAATACCAGTCCATTCTGATTTGGTATTGCATGTGAGGGTCATATGTATAGGTTTGGTTGATTTGGTTTAGTTGTTTTATTTTACAGCAGGTCAACTCTTTCTTTTTTTTTGGGGGGGGGGAGGGGGTTATTTAATGCTGAATCTGAATCTTAGTCAAAGTTTTTATGTTTCAAATTCTTTATATCTTCAAATATTCATTTATGCTGTTTTTTTTTTTTTTGCAGAGGAAAATTGTTTTTATTTTTGGCTTTGCAGAACATGACTGAGATTTGAAAAGGGAAAGGGGGAAAAAAAAACAATAACATCAATGCTTGGTACATTTTAGGTCAGAGAGTCGGTATCTTCAGTGCATCTATGGTTTAAATAAAATCTATCATTCCTAGACTGCTGGACGAACCTCCAACTAGTTAGATCACAACCACTAATACTATTTATTCTACTCTGAATTCATTTGAAAATCTTTTACGGCATTCTTCTTGTATTAAGTCTCTTTCCTTCTATCAGATTTACAAGAAAATTCTTGCGGTTTTTAAGTTTTAAATTCAGATGAACATCTTGACTCAAAAGCACCATCAAAATTAACACAGTTTTGCCAATGCAAAACAAGTGTATTTATGCCAGCAACATAAAAATCTTGCATTCTGATGGCCATGAAATTGCCAAAGGCGTTTTTGATATCGCTTAGGTTTTTTAAGCATTTCTCATGTAGAAAGTTGTCGAGATGCTTGAAAAAGTGGTAGTAAGTAGGTGAGAGGTCTGAAGAGTATGGTGGATGAGACAGAGTTTTGTAGCCCAATTTGTTCAACTTCTGCAGAGTCGGTTTAACAACATGTAGCATTGTCGTGAAGGAGAATTGGGCCTTTTCTGATGACTAATGCTGGGTGTTGTTGCCAAAGTTTCTGATGCATTTTATCCATTTATTGACAGTACTTTTCTGCCGTAATGGTTTCGACTGCATTCAAAAATGATGAGAACGGTTGCAGACCCCCAAACAGTCGGCATAACCTTCTTTTAGTGCAACTCTGGCTTCTGGAAGTGTTGTTGAGCTTCATCGGTATCTAACCACTGAGCTGAGCATCGCCGGTTGTCATAAAGAACTCACTTTTCATCGCAAGTCACAACCCAGTAGAGAAACAGGTCGTTCTCATTGTATAAAAGAAGGAAAGATGACATCTTCATAACAACATTTCTTTTGGTTGTCATTCAATTCATGAGGCACCTATTTATCAAGTTTTTGTCTTTCTAATCTCTCTCAAGTGGTTGGAAATCGTCGTATACGTTACGTCTAATTCCGAAGCAAATTCTCGAACAGTTGTGCATAGATTGGCTTTGACTAAGGCTCTTGATTGATAGTTGTCAACATCTAATGGCCGACCACTATGCTCATCATCTTCAACACTCTTGTCACTGCTACAAAATTTCTTAAACGACCATTGTGCTGTGCGTTCAGTAGTGGTTTCTGGGCCAAATGCTTCATTGATATCACGAGCTGTTTCAGCAGCTTTTTGGCTTAGCTTGAATTGAAATAATAAAATTGTGCAAATTTGCTTTTTTTCCATCTTGTATTCAATGTTCTGAAAAGACATAATTGTTTTAAAACAATTTTTTTTTAAATGATTAGAGAGCGACAAAAAGCGCTCTTTAAAATGATTAATAAATTAAAGGTATTATAATGAAAACTTATTTGAAAATAAATCATTTGAAATCAAAATAAAAAATTCTGCAAGAACTTTCTTGTCAACCGAATATGTTATTATTTACTCACTAGGAAGGGGTCACACTTTGAGAACAATTTGTGGTATTCTCTGGAGGCTGAGTGACAACAAGTCTCCCCAGACTTCCAGTACTCTCCACCTCTTTCAATGACCTATTATTTTATAGAAGTATTATTATCATTTATTATTCTTGTATAAAAGTAAATAATTATTTTGCCATGTAATGTATATGCATGTTTGTGATGCGTACAGACAAACATGTAAGTTAAATGATGATACTGGAGAAAAAGTCACTCTTTCTCTAAATGCTCCCAGAAAGATTAAGAAATATTAAAGAGTAGTTGAATCAATATAGAGTGAGAAGCACAGGACATCTAAAAGAGAAATGTTGACTCATTCATTTAAAATAAATTAAATAAATTATGGCTGACTGGAACAATTAAAAAATGATTTTTGAAAACATAAACCATCTCAGAACTAAAAATTTCAAAACTAAATGGCGAATATACCTGTTGAACCAAGTGCAAGGGTGATACAAACAATTTCATTTAAAACGATAGTTTTAAATGAAATATATCTCTCGGCGGGAAAGTCTGAGAGAGTGGGTGAATATCTGTCATCCCGTAGGATGCCTGATTCTCAGCTAATATGAAATAAAATTGTGTTTTTTAAAGAAATGGTTTATTTGAGCAGGGGTTTTGTGTTATTAAAATATATATAAAAAAGCCTCTGAGAAACAATTTTTTTTTTTTACAAAGTATATAACTCCCCCCCCCCCAAATTAATCTTCACATCATCTGTATATAAAAACATAAATCCAGGTTTAACATAAAATGACCTCACAGATGCTGACATGCTTCAAAATCCAATAATCAGCCAACCAAACAAGCATAATATGTTTTGGTAAATGTTATTATAACTGACTTACATTTATTTTAAAGGAAATACGATTGTGAAATTAGTAAAAAATAATTTCTCGGTCATTTAATTGACAAGGATTGAATCTCCCCTTTGCCTGAAAAAGTAAGTGCTATTTCGAATTTCCCTCTACCGACATCTGTCAGACAAGTACGCCGTTTCGTAGGCATAATTAACTATTACCGATGTTTTTTGCCTAACTGTTCCACGTTACTCGCACCTTTAACGGACTTGTTAAAAAACCGAACCAAAACCAACAGTTAGTTTTGGAAGGACCTGCACTACAGGCCTTCAAACATTCGAAAACTGCTTTGGCAAACTCACTTATATCTAAGATAGCGATACAACGGAACTTATGCTTACGACGGACGCATCGGAAATAGCAGTAGGAGCTGTCATTCACCAAATTTCTGACAACAAAATGACCCCCATTTCATTCTTTTCTGCCAAGTTAAACAAAGCTCAGACTAAATATAGCACTTTCTCGAGAGAGTTACTTGCAATTTACCTTGCAATGAAGCACTTTAAACATCTCCTCGAGGGCAGAAAATTTTCCATTTATACAGATCATAAACCTCTAACATTTGTTCTACACACACGTCGACAAATATGGTCCACGAGAAATTCGACACCTGGACTTTATAGCGCAATATTCCATCGATATACGGTACGTAAAAGGACAGGAAAACGTTGTAGCTGACGCTTTATCTTGCGCAACAATTGCTTCTGTAAATTCCACTCCACTAAGTATGCAATTAATAGCACAAGAGCAATTAACCGATACCACGCTCCCAGCTATAATGGACAAAACTTCACTGAAGCTGAAAGAAATGCCGATACCATTCGGAACAACAACTTTCTATTGCGATGTTCCACAAAAACACCCGCGCCCTTATATTTCACCCAGCCTCAGACGACAAGTTTTCCAGCACTTCCACAATTTGTCCCACCCAGGAAAACGTGCCATTGTGAAATTAATAGCGGAACGTTTTGTTTGGCCAAATATGAATACGGACATCTGTAGTTTGACCAAAACTTGCATTCCTTGCCAAAAAAACAAAGTTCACAGGCACACAAAATCACCTTCAGGAACTTTCAGTGTACCAGACGCTAGGTTTACTCATGTGCATATCGACTTGGTTGAAGGACATACCCACATCCTTACTATAGTCGATAGATTCAGCAGATGGCCGGCAGCAATACCAGTGAAAGACACATCAGCTGCAACAATAGCCAGAGCGATTTTACAAGATTGGATAGCGATTTTCGGAGTGCCCTCCGTAATCACAATGGACAGGGGCTCACAGTTTCAATCAACTCTTTTCACTGAATTCAACCATTTGTTGGGAACAAAGCGCATTAAGACTACTGCCTATCATCCTTGTGCAAACGGTATGGTGGAACGATTGCATGGACAATTAAAAGCATCTTTGGCTATGAACGAAAACAAATCGGACTGGTCAGACAATTTGCCACTCATTCTCCTAGCAATTCGCAACACTGTGAAGGAAGATTTGCAGAGCACACCTGCAGAATTAGTTTTCGGATCACCACTGATTTTACCAGGACAATTCTGCAAAAACAATACAGACATTTCCCCAACGACAACTTTTGTGACGGACTTAAAACACAAAATGTCACAATTAAAATTTACTCCAACCAAAAAGCCAGACACGAACATTTTCATTCCAAGCGATATTTACACATGTAAATACGTTTTTATCAGGAACGACGCAGTAAAAAAAAACACTATGTCCAAATTATTCCGGACCTTATTTAGTTCTCAACAGGAGTAAAAAGTATTTTACTATTTTAAAAAGAGAAAAAAAAAGACACTATAGCAATAGACAGACTTAAACCTGCATTCATAGACGAACAATTACACGTTTCTCCTACTCCAATACAAGAACATACACACTCAGAAATGGACAAAGAAATTACAAAAAACAACACACCACAAACAACAACAAAAACTGGTCGAAAAGTTCATTGGCCAAAACATTTCAAACAATATATAACTTATTAAAAAAAAAAAAAATACATAAAAAACAAAAACGAAATACGTTTCTCTTGTATATATATATTTTTTTCTCCCCTGTTCGAACATTTTTTCTCCTCATACACACACCCACATGTACGCATGCACATATGCACAGACACGTACATATACTCACGTTCACGCATATACACTCACATTCATGCGCACACATGCTAACATACACACATATACGCACACATACACGCACAAGTACGCACACATGCGAAACGTCACTTCCTTTAGAGTGAAAGCCAGACATGCGCAGTCAGAACACTGACCCCAGTATAAAAGTCAACAAAACCTGTTAACTTCCCTTTTTTCGTCTGGACCAGCATTCGACTTGTTGAGTCGACGAACCGACCGCGTTCTCTAACGTCACTCTATCTCCCCTTCGCTTTGGCCCATCGACACAGACATGTGCACGACATTCTACTGCGTTTAACCCTTTCTTTCTACAGTCGACTTGCCACTTTGCGTTTCTCTATTGCATTCCCCTTTTCCTTCCATGCGCATAGTCATCAATGGCTGAATGAACACCTGTACACCGAAGACTTTCATTTCTCAACAGAAAATAAACGACATGTTTATTTTATTCCGGCATTTGAGTTCTTTGTTTCTTTCATTCAATTCGTTTCATTATTTTTTCTTGTAGCGAGTTAGGGTATTTTATATCCTGGTCCGCAACAAACTCCATACAACCTGGCTATTTTTTACCCTCTGGACCAGGATGCATGGATAATGGGCATAAGATGTTGCCTGATGTTCCACATCCTAGAGTCTGGAACACTCACAGCATCCTAAATATTAAAACTGAATGAATGAAGAGAAGAAATACTTTTGTGTTACTTTTTCCAGGTTTTTTGGAGCATTACAGACGACTGAATCTCTCAGGTTGCAAGTTCCAGGTTTGATGGATATACAGAAGCTTCAGACTGGTCAAACAAAAAAATTTCAAAAATGACTTTTTTCTTTTGTATAGTGGTTTAAATTACTGTTAAAAATTGTTGGCCATGCTTAATGATGAATACAGTTTCTTGTCTCTTGCACGCATCCAGATCGACTGCCATAGCTTGACAAATATTTCAACTTTCTTAGCAGAAAAAACAAAAGTAGTATTTTTTCTGCCAAAGATCTTAAAATAATTCTATGGTTCCAATCATTTGATGAGTTCAGATTAAATATTACACACATACCATGGTATTCATTGTCTATAATTTGTAAATGTAAATTCGTAAATGCTCAAATCTGGGGAGTAATGATTAATCAGGATTGATCAGTTTATACATCCTGAATAGGAGAGAACGAGATTGTTTCAGTTCATGCACATAGCGTCACAGCAACACATAAACCCATCACTTCCACTACCCATCAATACATAAAACTACTTTTGGATAGTCAGCAATTACACAGCCTATCCAGAAGTTTGATACCAATATCAAAATGTTTTGATGTGTTGTTTTTAATATCAGTTTTATTAACCAAATTAAAATACTGGTACGAGTCCATCTAATTCTATTGATATTCAACATCTACAGATAGATTGTTTCACCGTAGCGCAGCTCTTCAGTGTAGTTATGCAAGTAAGTGCCTCCAAACCAAAATCGAAACTCGATCGTCTAGTCGACAGCTGGTGCTCCTAACCATTTGGCTATCAGTCACTTATAGATGGACAGCCATACAATTGCTTCCAGCTTGCATTCTGATTTGCTTTATTTTGGTTACAAAAATAAAAATACAGAAGATAACGATCATTTTTTTTTTCATTTTTTTTTTTTAAACCAAGACGTTTGTTGTTTTATAACAGTCTGTAATACAGCTTTCTGAAGTACTTCTCTAAAACCCTGACTGGCAACTATTACTTAGACAATCATGATAAATGATTACAAATGTTTTGTTAGTTGATCTGATAAGAAGCTTATGCTTCTGCTCAACATGTTTTATTCGATTCGTTGCCAATAATGTAACAAAGTTGTAAAACTGTCTAATCTTTATGTTTCATGATGAAGAAGACTTTTATTCACTTTCTATTGACATTAATTGAATCCTTTTTGTTTTTAGTTTGGTGTCAGAAAAAAAGTATAAACATATACTATGATTGTTCTACTCTTCTCTTGATGGGAAATGTGTAACGTTGTGATTACTTTTTAAAATGTGGATACAAATGTATGAAGAGACAGTCACATAGGAAATTAGAATTCAACAAACTTTCCAGGTGAAAGAAAAAGTATTTATTTTCTGCATTAACCACACCAGTCGCCGGCACATATTTAATACCACTATGTTCTCCCTTTCTGATCGCCACATTGGCCAAATCTCGATACACGGCACCAGGCAGAGCTGGCTCTTAATACACGGCACCAGGCAGAGCTGGCTTTCAATACACGGCACCAGACACAGCTGGCTCTCAATATACCACACATCTGTTCTTTTTTCTTCTCTTTGCTCTCTCTCCCTGTTTTCTCTCTGATCTTAATCTATATATATGCATTTGAGTCTGTGACATCATGCTTACGCCACGCCCCAAAATTCTGACGTGATTACATTACAAGTGTGCATGGATGGCACTAAGGAATAATGTCAACCACTCCTAATCTAATATATACTATCAGACTATCAAACGATTCTTTGTAAACCAACCAATATTGATTTTTTTTAATCATCAAAAATTAGAGAACCATCCAATTTTAACTGAGGGAAAAAGGGGAAAAAATGAAGAAAGATATGAAGGGGAAAAAATGGAGAAAAATATGAGGGGGAAAAATTGAATTAATATATGAGGGGGAAAAATGAGGAGAAAAAATAAGGAAAAATATAAGGGGGAAAAAAGGGGAAAAATACGAGGGGAGAAAAAGGGGAAAAATACGAGGGGAAAAAAATAATGAAAAATATGTGGGGAAAAAAATAATGAAAAATATGAGGGGAAAAAAATAATGAAAAATATGAGGGGAAAAAAATAATGAAAAATATGAGGGGAAAAAATGGGGAAAATATGAGGGGAAAAAATGGGGGAAAATATGAGGGGAAAAAATGGGGAAAATATGAGAGGAAAAAAATGGAAGAAAATATGAGAGGGAAAAAATCGGGGAAAATATGAGGGGAAAAAATGGAGAAAAATATGAGGGTTAAAAAATGGGGAAAATAGGAGAGGAAAAAAATGGGGAAAATAGGAGAGGAAAAAATGGGGAAAAATAGGAGAGGAAAAAAATGGGGGAAAATAGGAGAGGAAAAAATGGGGGAAAATATGAGGGGAAAAAATAAGGAAAAATATGAGAGGAAAAAATGGGGAAAATATGAGGGGAAAAATGGGGAAAAATATGAGGGGAAAAAATGAGGAAAAATATAAAAGGAAAAAAATGGGGAAAAATACGAGAGGAAAAAAATGGGGAAAAATATGAGCGGAAAAAAATGGGGAAAAATATAAGGGGAAAAATATGAGAGGTAAAAAATGGGGAAAAATATAGGAGGAAAAAAATGGGGAAAAATATAAGAGGAAAAAAATGGGGAATAATATGGGAGGAAAAAAATGGGGAAAAATATAAGAGGAAAAAAATGGGGAAAAATATAAGGGGAAAAATATGAGAGGAAAAAAATGGGGAAAAATATAGGAGGAAAAAAATGGGGAAAAATATAAGAGGAAAAAAATGGGGAATAATATGGGAGGAAAAAAATGGGGAAAAATATAAGAGGAAAAAAATGGGGAAAAGTATGGGAGGAAAAAAATGGGGAAAAATATGAGAGGAAAAAAATGGGGAAAAATATAAGAGGAAAAAAATGGGGAAAAATATAAGGGGAAAAATATGAGAGGAAAAAAATGGGGAAAAATATAGGAGGAAAAAAATGGGGAAAAATATAAGAGGAAAAAAATGGGGAAAAATATAAGGGGAAAAATATGAGAGGAAAAAAATGGGGAAAAATATAGGAGGAAAAAAATGGGGAAAAATATAAGAGGAAAAAAATGGGGAATAATATGGGAGGAAAAAAATGGGGAAAAATATAAGAGGAAAAAAATGGGGAAATGTATGGGAGGAAAAAAATGGGGAAAAATATGAGAGGAAAAAAATGGGGAAAAATATGAGAGGAAAAAAATGGGGAAAAATATGAGAGGAAAAAAATGGGGAAAAATATGAGAGGAAAAAAATGGGGAAAAATATGAGAGGAAAAAATGGGGAAAAATATGAGAGGAAAAAATGGGGAAAAATATGAGAGGAAAAAAATGGGGAAAAATATGAGAGGAAAAAAATGGGAAAAAATATGAAGAAAAAAAAATGGGGAAAAATATGAGAGGAAAAAATGGGGAAAAATATGAGAGGAAAAAATGGGGAAAAATATGAGAGGAAAAAAATTGGGAAAAATATGAGAGGAAAAAATGGGGAAAAATATGAGAGGAAAAAAATTGGGAAAATATTAGGGAAAAATGATGGGGAAAAATGGAGAAAAAATATGAGTGAGAAAAAAAATGGGGAAAAATATGAGGGAGAAAAATATTAGGGGAAAAAATGGGGAAAATATGAGGAAGGGAAAATTGGGAAAATATGAAGAAGGAAAAATGGGGGAGAATGGCTAATTCTGAGAATTTACTGCCCTTATACTCCCTAAACATAAATAATCCCAACCAACTCAACTAGCAGCAAAATCCCACCTTATCACCGTAGAAGTTTCAAAATGCCGGAAAACTTCCTACTGTAATACCTTCTTTCTTCAGACCACTTGCTATTTGAATACTTTTCCTGCTTCTCACTTCCCCGCCTATACCAACATGTGTAAATTTAAATGTAATGTGAACAAACATTTTACTGCTGAACTAACTACCCAGGCTGTATCCACCTATAAATCTGTCCCCTATTACAGTAGCCCTTTATACTTCAGTTGCAATATGGTTTTGTTTGGGAACAAATAAAAGAAAAACAACATATTTTTTTAGCATTTATTCATAAAAATAATATATTTCATAAGGAATACAAATTTTCTAAAAGTGCAAGTTTGACAGAATTTAACTTTGGGGCGTATTGTAACATTTTCTATAACAAATAAGTAACATACATGCGGGTGGTTATATGTGACCTTTTATAGTAATTTACTTCTTGACCTAACTTTCTAACTTAACAAAATGAATGACGCGCATGGACAGACATCGAAGTAACATTCACTGAGATTATCAGTTTTCTTGTTTGCATGGCTTCCACCGAGAGTCTGATCTGAAAACCTTAATTTTTCTCTCATTTGAAAAATGTGATGCCATTCATAATTGTTCTACTTCTGTTTTGTCTACAGCGTTTGACCTCTTCCTCCTGACTCAAATTTATGTCACCAGTTTCTGGAAACAATTCTGTTTTCAGACTAAGTTTATTCTAACATGCATTAAATGTGACTCATGTCAAAATTCACACTAGCTAACTTAATCGATACTTATGTAGGGTGCCTAATATGTAGCAATATTAGTGAGCATATGCAGTAACGTTTATTTTTTTATTTATTATTTATTTGTTGCTACTTTATTAAAATATGTTACTACTGTTAAAATCGACTCTATATACTCTTTAAGTAAGGCAAGAAAATAAAACTCAGGAAACCTCTAGAACTCTGCTGAAATGTTTGCTCTAAAGAGAATAAGTTCAGAGGTTCTCTTGTTTTGAATACTATTTCACCTCCAGACTGTTCTCTAGACTTGAGCAACTGTGTGTCCTTATTTACTTACGGCCTCTACGAAGGCAGAGTTAGGCATGAGGTTTATTTTTAATGGGGGGAAAAATAGAGCTCTCTCAAAAGAGGTAGTCTGGATTGGGACAAAAATTAAAATTGCTTAAGTCTAGGATTTCTCTTTCAGTGACCGAAGACAGAAAAATATCAGAACAAATACTACATTTTGTTTTTAAAAAAAAATAGATTAATAAAAAGAATAACAATATTTATACTTTTTTAATTCACATATGAGTTTGATCCCAAGTTTGGGTAATAAACTGTTGTTGTTTTTTTTTTCACGAATTTATGAGATATTTGCCTCACTTTTACAACAGGAAGATGTGACAAAAATTTGGAATATGGGGACTGAAAGCTAGCTTCTTAGAAGAAGAACACTCTGGCCTACAAAAAATTGCCTGAGCAACTACGTCGACACTTTACAGTGATTAGCAATAAATTAGTCCCTTCTCAAAACATGGGAACATAAAGCCTGGTAGGATGAACGCCCTAGAACTGCACAGGACCATACCGCAGTCAGACAGAGTAGAGCCGGAAGATGCAACAATGGCTCACCCTCTATCAAGAACGTGTCCTCAACTGTTATGAAAAGCTTTGAGATCTGGTTAATATTCCTTTAATTTATGTTCAGTAACAACAATTTTCTTCCTGATTGGAAACCAAACATTTGTAAAAGACAGCTTTCTCAACCAAATTTTTATGTAAAAAAAAAAAAAAAAGAAAGAAAAAAGATGACCAAATTCAGTACGAAAAAAAAAAATCAATAACTTCCACTTTGAAGTGCTGACATCACTCAGGCGATTTGTATTCATTCATTACCTGGTGGATGACCTTCACAAATTGCTTTGGATAAAATAATAATTAGATAATTAAGAGCAATTTATGTTCCTTTTTTTTTTTTTTTTAACATATGTTAATCAAAATCGAGATGAAAGGAAGCAATTTTACCGCAGCAAAATATCATTTAGAAAAGTAAATTTTATATATTTTATATATTTAAAATAAAAAAAGTTCAAATTTAGAACTATTAATATTATCTATATATATTAATCATTAGGTATTATCTATATATAAAATAAAATACTTATCAGATATGTTTGAAAGCCAAATCACAACGCAAATTACGAAAATAAACAAATATTTTACTTGTTTGAGATTTATAATTTATATATTTCGGAGTCAAACTCCATCCTCAGAATTTTGCGTTGTGATTTGGCTTTCAAACGTATTTGATATGCATTTTACTTGATTCAAATTAAATCAACGCTTCTATCATGGAACTCACACCTCTGACATTATTATCTATATATATATTAATCCTTAGTTATTATCTATATATATATTAATCATTAATTCAACGATGTTTGCTTCTCTAAGTTTTTATTTTTACTCTTATTCACCCCAAACAAGACGTATTTCCACTATTTGGGATCATGTCTAAGTGGGGATTCTGGGAAGTTGAGTAGAGAAATGTCTGTTCATATTACATTTAAACTTATACATGTCAGTACAGTTATGGAAGCAGGAAACGGGGGGGGGGCGGTAATTCCAAAGTCTAGCAGTCAGAAGGAAGAAACAATTACAGTAGAAGGCTTTCCGGCATCTAGGGATCTCTACAGTGAAAGGGTGGGATTTTGCTGGTTGTCGGGTTGGTTGGAAGTATGTACGCCAAACAAGGGCTGTTAGTTTATCAGAGCACATTCTATTAAAATACTTGTAAAACAGGCACAGAGATGCAACAGAGATTGAAGCTTGAATGATTGCAAAGGAGGTATTAGATTGGAGAGTCCTTTTTGAACCCTGTCTGAGAGAGAGAGAGAGAGAGAGAGAGAGAGAGAGAGAGAGAGAGAGAGAGAGAGACTAGCGATAGAAGCATCTGCTCAGATGTGCCAACAGTATTCCAAGTATAGGCAAATAGTGGCTTTGTAGAGGTATAGGATACTCTCAGTTGTGAAAAATTTTCTAGCATGGTAAAGAGAGACCACCTTCTTTACAGAGTAAAAATATATAATATATATATATGTGTGTGTAAAATGTTTTTGATTCCTGATGGGGGTATGAGACCAATGAATTCGGCAATCATTTTTATAACCACCGGCTTGGTTACTGCCAATTACACTCAGGATCTGATCTGAACTACGCCGCCATCTTTGTTCAACATGTGGTCACAACACTTAACAATATATATATATATATATATATATATATATATATATTAGTGATGGGATGATTCCAATATTTTTCCCGATTCCGATACAATTACAGATTCCTTACTAAATTCTCGATTCCGATACACTTACCGATTCCAATTCTTTATAAATATCTAAATATTTAACTATAAAAATGTTATTTTGTCCCGATTACTGTAAAACACATTTTAAATGTGCCTATATTTACTCAAACGTAAAAGAAGGGGTGATCTATAGATTTTAGTCTTACTGGAAGTTTAAATCAATAAATATTTATTATTTTATTACTACAAGCAGTGGACGATGTTTCTTAAACCAAAATCAAATAAAAAAAGATAATTTAAGGAATCGGTTTTGGCATCGGGAAATAGGCTCAAATTTTTCTGATTCCGATACCCCAAATAGCTCAGATTCCCGATCCCGATTAATTGTCCCAACACTAATATATACGCATTCACACACCATAATACATAAAAGAACATGCAGTATTTTCTTATGTAAGGTTCTAGCATATTTGTGCTAAAACAGAATTATGTCACCTAATGGTTGGTTATTCCACCATTAATAGACTGTTTTCTCTTGTATTAAACGGTAAAAAAAAGTCTCATAAAATGTTATAATTAAAATTTATTTATTTTATTAAGATTTTCTGGTATTATTTTTTTTAATGAAAATTAAATATCAACTAAACCAAATAATTCACATTAAAAAACATTGTGTATTCATTCTTTTGTGGACTTCATAGTTGTTGTTGTTTCACCATGTTTCGGCCAACTCATCCTCTGGCCTTCTTCAGGTGATTAACCGCGACGGGATAGGAATACTGAGTCTTGTAACTGTATCCTCAGTAATCACCGACTTCCATAGTTGTCTCACCACGTTTTTGGTCAACTAATCCTCTGACCTGCTTAGATAAAATTGAAACCACTATCTTCAGACAATGCTCACCTGGAACTGTAGACTGAACGCCTTTATCCACTGCAGTTAATCACCCAAAGAAGGCCAGAGGATAAGTTGGGCGAAAGGTAATGAAACAAGAAGTGCAAAGATGAAGACAACAGTCTGCAAAATAATGAATACACAAATTATAAAGCCTCATCTCAAAGGACCCCCCCCTCCGACCTCTGAAAATACAAAAAAATATTGTGTCTAATCATATCTATTTGAACCGTAAAATGTTGTCCATGAACATTTATTTCAAGAGAAACAGTTTATTGATGGCGGCTTACGGTTATAAATTCAGAATAGCGACCACTAGGTGAAATAATTCAGTTTCATCCTATTTGTTCTATCACAAAATATATATTCGAAAATATTTCTAAGTTTAAATATTATTGTTATTTTTTTTAATTTTTATTTTTATTTTTTTTATTCATGTTCACCCCCAAAAAGCATATTACCACTTGAACGTAAGGGGCTACTATTTGGGATCATGCCTAGGAAAAATCAACAAGATGTTGGTTTATATTACATTTAAACTTCTGCATATCAGTACAGCCAGGGAAGCCGGTAGCAGAAAGGGAATTCTAAAGTCTAGCTGTTAGAGAGAAGAAACTATTAGAGTAGAAAGCTTTCTGGCATTTAGGGACCTCAACAGTGAAGGGGTGAGATTTTGTTGTTAAGCAGGTTTGTTGGGCATATGTACATTAAGGAAGCACAAGTATAGTGAGTTCATCAGAACACATTTCATTAAAATACTTTAAAACAGGCACAGAGAAGCAACATTGTGGCGATGGAACAGGGGTTGGAGCTTAGTTGACAAAGTGGGACCTATTAGATTAAAGTCTTTTTTGGACCCTATCCAAAAGAGAAAGACTAATGGTAGATGCAACAGCCCAGATGTGGCAACAATACTCCAGGCATGGGTAAATGGTGGCCTTGTAGAGGTATAGGATACTTTCAGGGTGAGTAGGCTTCTGGCATGATAGAGGGAACCCACCGTCTTTGCAGCAGCCTTTGCAATGTCCTCAATGTATTTGTTCCAGTTTATGTTGCCTGTGAATGTTAGGCCAAGGAGTTTGAAGGAAGAAGTCTTAGGTAAGGTCTTATTTGTCATAGATATTGGGGGTTGGAGAAGCGTTTTGTAATTGTTAGAGGAGAGCAGCTTAGTCTTACCAGCATTAAATGTTACTAGTAATGGGGCGATTCCAATATTTTTCCCGATTCTGATACAGCTACCAATTCTGTACTAAATTTCCGATTCCGATATAATTAGTGATTATGATTCTTTATAAATCTCTAAATATTTAAATATGGAGTTGTTATTTTTGCCCGATTACCATAAAAACACATGCTAAATGTGCAGATATTTTCCTAAACGAAAAAAAAAAAAAAAAAAATGTGGGAATCATCAATCGATCTTAGTTTTACTAACAGTTAAAAACCAATAAATATTTATTATTTTATATTTATTGCAGGCAAAAGAAGATTTTACTTTAAACATATTCAAATGAAAAAAGACTATTAAAACAATCGTTTTGGCATTGGAAAATATGCACAAATTTTTCCGATTCTGATACCCCTAAATGTTCCGATTTTTCCGATTCATCGTCCCAACACTAAATGTTATCTTCCATTTGCAGACCCATTCTAAAATTTAATTGCGTATTACAGACTCTTCTTCTAATCTTGGTTCTTGTTTCTTTTCACAATGTTTTAGAATTGTACTTTGCTGCTTTCTTCAGGTGCCTTTTTCAGTAGTTCCTAAGCTTTTGGTAACTTTGAAGTGAACATTTTATTTAATCCACTGAAGTAGATTGTATTCCAGGCTTTTTAGTTATCTATCGAGTTGGTGCAAAAGTTTTGTCCGGTTAATAGAAGAGCAATTTAAACCATTGTAATGTATTTTATGCATATTATTATTACTAAAACATATCACCATGATTGATTTATAACCTTTTCTTTTTTTTTCAGATTATTAAAGCATCATTCATAATTTTCCACAATATTCTCACCCATGTTGACTCAAAAACGACATTTTATAGTCAACAGAAAAGGGATTATCATATTATGATAATGCTTGTCCTCACACGGCACTACTGACCATAGATCTTGTAGAAGAATTCGATTAAAAAAATCTTACACCATCCTGCATATTCTCTTGGTCTAGCTCCCTCAGATTATATCAGTAACTTACTTTGAGGATTACTAAAATATTTAGAATGCCTTAAGTTAACATTACGAGAGAAGTTTGAGCATGAGTTAGATTCATATTTCACATCAAAACCTAAAGAATTTTACAAGCGACGCATTTATAATCCCATTGCCAGATGGAATTAAGTTATAGATCAAATGTCATTATTTTTATGAATAAAGATTTTCAAAAACACAGGTTTTTATTTTCAAGATGAAATTTTAAAATCAACAAAACTTTTTGCAGTGACCTGATAGCATGAGTTCATAAGTTCTTTTATGGGATTGAACTCACAACCTGTAGATATAACTCATTCCACACCTATTTCCACTTGTGATACAAGAGGATTATTAACAGAAGTAAATAGCACAAATCACTAAAAATAAAATGGCAAAAGTCTCATATTATTTAGCTTTTTTGTACGACTAATCTCAGCTTGGTTGGACACTTGGTACAACAGATGAAGCTATTGATTAACAATCAGTTCTATGTCATAGGCTGTTAGAGGTTCAAGGTTACTACGATCCTTACTACAGGCGATTATAACTAAGAATAATATAATAATTAATTAACACTTCTACCATGGTTGACAGAATGAGAACAATCTGCCTCTGTGAATTAAAGAAAGAGTTCAGCTAAAAATTCTGCATAGTTTGCCAAATCCAAAAAGATGCACCTAAGAACGTTGAAGACTACATCAGCTGAAAGGTTGTGAAAATAACAACTAAAATGGGAATATGTTTCTGAATTTTTTAGGTGAAGATTAACCATTTGTAAGGATCTGAATCGTAGTGGATAAAGTTGTAAGTTACACTATTCTAGAGGTTGAAGGTTCAATACTCATTGTAGGTGACCCTCAAAATATAATTGTGAATTACTTAGGACTTCTACTCAGTTTGACAAAACGAGAGCATGCTATCCCCATGGGTTATATAAAGGGTTTCGTTTGAAATTCTGTGCAGATTCCTAAGTTTAACAGAAAGATTCCCAAGTTCGACAATATACACCCGATGAAGATCAGAGATTACATTGACCGAAATATTATGCAAATAACACACAAGATGAGAACAGTAGTCTGAATAATTCAAATAATACAGAAGATGAGAATAGTATTCCGAATGATAATTATCAATCCTCATCTTCAAAATTAGGAAAGATAATAACAAAAGCATCTTCCTGCTTCCTCTGCTCAAGGAGTTGACTTAGCTATTTGACAACATTTAATGCACAATCTTCATCTGTTCATCTGCCTACATTGACAATTGTTTTAAAATTATTATTTTACATTTATTACGGAAATAAATGTTAAATAATTATGATTGGTACATAACGAAAACCGTGTTTTAATAGAAAAAAATGAGTGACATCTAAAGGTCATAGGTGACCCCAAACAGAAGTTTGATACAACCATCTGACTTCCGGATGGAGGTTTTCTGTCTTTTGCCGATTGTTGTTGGTGTTGTTGAGCACCATTTATTCATTCATTTCATATGAATTAGATGCTTATTATTGGAATTCCTTTTCCTGATATCTTTCTAGTAAGACATTGCGTACCTACGGGAGAGATCGCATAAAACTTGCTGACATTCCTGAATGAAAGTGTTTCTGTGAAACGAACTTGACACACCCAGGTTGTCAGTCAGTGTCGTTAACCACTTAGCCACTGTCACCTTCCCATCTTTGCTGGCAAGATTACAAGCAGAAAAGACGTGTTTGGGTGAAGTCTTCAATAGAGAGCGGGGGGGGGCAGCGTACAGTCTGACTGGTGGTTGTAGCAAGACAACTATCTGACTATCTATATGTCTCTTTCTCTCTCCCTCGCACACACACACACACACGCCTATGAAAGTAATCTTTCTGATATTTTTTTTTTCTGTGACTGTTTTTTTCTTTGTAATAAACTTTTTTTTTTTTTTATAAACACCAGCGTTAGAGTGTATTTATTAGCAGACAGATAGAACCTAGGTTCACGCCGACAATATGGGCGTATAATGGTTTTTGCACCTATCGGTAAGTGAAAACTTGGCGTAAGAGTTTATATTGAAAATTGTCAAGAATCGATTTTTGCTGTTCAAGAGCCATCTTTGAAAAAATAAATTAAAATAAAGCAGAGAACGGATCAATTACTGCGAATTTTGGCATCGCATTTAGTAAAGGTAATTCTTTTAGATTGTTGCATCATCAGCTGAATATAGATCAGCACAAAGAACTGAAGAAACCAGAAATTAGTATTTTTCTTCTGAACTAGCAATCATTCAACTTTTGCAACAAGCCTTTTATTTTTAGATCCAGAACATGAGAAATAGAAACACCCTGTCATCCCCACCTGTCTCTCCTCTCCTTCTTCTCCCCCCCACCCCCCACCCGCCGCAGACACGTGCGCTCTATTCATGAAGAACCGTTTTAAATGTTGCTCTCAACTTTTAGCATGACATTAAATGTGCTCACAGTCACAATTTACAATAGAATGCAGATGCGAAAATTCAATGAGAGATGCTGAAAGGGAAGACGGGTTGCCTGTGTCAGTTGTAGCAATCCAGCTTTTGTTTCCATAGCTTTATAATAGCGAGAAGAATTAAAAGAGGGAGAAGATGCACTTGTGCATGTGTGTGTGTGTGTGTGTGTGTGTGTGTGTGTGTGTGTACGTGTGCGTTTGTGCATGTGTGAGAGTGACTATGTGTGCATGTGTGTGTGTGTGTGTGTGAGTGAGAGAGAGAGAGAGAGAAAGAGAGAGAGAGTGTGCGTGCATGTTAATTTCTGTCAACATGGGTACGTCTCGAGAAAGACAGGAAATTAGGAGATGAGTATCTGAGGCCTGTGCTCCTTTCGTGATTTTGAAGAGTGCAGTGTGTCACTTTGAATGGAGAGAGAACAAATGCAGACGAGGGAATTAAAATCTAAAGTAAAATGAGAACCCTCCTTCCTTTCCCTTTAAAAAAAAAAAAAAAAAAATTAATAAAAGTAAAAATTAAGAATAATAAAAAAATTCTCCTGAAAAAAAAAAAAAAAAAAAAAAATCGGAATGAAATGTAAAACCTAGTAATATCAAGATTTTTTTATTTTTAATTTTTAAGGAAAAGAAAATATCTTTTTTCCTTCATCATAGAAAGTCTGATAATGAAAGAAATTCATTAAAAAAAAAATTTCTTTCTTGTATAAGCATTTACTATTCCAGTGAAACTACGCCACTAAAACCAAGAAAAAAGAAAAAGAACAGCAATAAGAGCGTCTATCCACAAATAAATCATTAAAACCTATTCCTATGAGCTTATACGACTGCAATGAGGTTTATTCTCACTGAATACCTTATGTTTGCAATCAAGTTCATTTCTAATTTACGATTACACCCAACGTCTAACATTGTAAATCGTATAATGCTTACCAACACAAACAAATTTCAAATTACATTATATAAATTAGCAATAATATGCTCTCTTTGTTTGCTTATTTTTGCTAGTATATCATTGTCGCTTTGTAGGCTGGTAATAATCAAGAAAAACACAGTGGTAAAATTTTAAAAAAGTATATTAGCGGAAGTATGTTGCAGAAGTATACGTCATGGTTCTGGGACAACAGATACAAATCCTATTCAAATAACATGTTAGATGTAACCATATTTATAGTCTTTTGAGTAAGTTCATTATTCCTGAAATAGGTATATCAGTTTATCTTAGATATACAGTTTATACACACATATATATATATATATATATATATATATATATATATATATATATATATATATATACTAGCAGAAGTACCAGTCGTTGACTGGGTTCAAAAACAGCCTACAGAAAATGGACTGTGATTGATGAAAGTATGATAGGTTATGAAAAGGAGGGGGTTGTAAAGAAATAGGTTTTGATACTCAAAAATTTTACCCTAAGCAAAATATGATGAAAGTAAAGATAATTTTCACAAGAATATATTTTTTATATCAACTTTGTTTCCATTCGTAGCCAAGAGTGACCAACAAAATGATGTTTCCTTACAAAGAGAAAATGTTATATATATATATATATATATATATATATATATATATATATATATAATATAAATATACAAGAAATAAATGTTACCATAGTCAATAAAAGTTACTTTTATGGTAGAAAAGTTCATTGGTTTGTATTTTTATGTAGTTTGTAAAAAAAAAGTTTGTTCTTTTTTTAATTCACGAACTGGTTTAAAAAAAAATCAAAATGGCAGCGACTTTGAAATGGAGAGCCCCGTTTTCAATTTGAAGGAGGGGCACCTGACCATTCTGTGTTAACAATTTATTTTGTGCTTTAGGAATATTCGATTATGGTATGTGTAGTTTATATAAAAATTCATTTAAGTAGTTATCGCCTCAAATTTCGTTTTAATTTCGGTTCGCTGAAATTATTTCAAGATTCAAGTAAAGAGCATTAAAAACTATTTTAAAAAAAAAACATGAACTGAACTTTTATTGATTATGATAACATTTATTTCCTGTATATTTATTTTTTCGGGTAGTCATTTGTTGGCTTTTCTGCTAAACACTCTTACTAAATAATATCAACGAAATATCAAAAAACAAAGAAACAAAAGCAGTTTTGAAAAATAATGAAGCTTTACTTACTTTAGTAAAATAATCCGAAACAATAAAATGGGATATTAAAAAAGTAAACACGTAATTACTTTAGTTTTTTAAAGCAAAGAATCGATATAAATATGAATAAGAAGAAAATGGCGCCCTTTTCAAGCAGAACAGCTTTGTTTCAGTTTTATAGTATTGAACGGTGTAGTATTGCGCCGTTGGATTCAGGGTTGTACTATTGTAATGTAAAGAACACGCAGAAAGGGTTGTAATCAACTGAATTCCTTCTAGTACACTGACAAAAAAAAGCTTAAACAGATATATAAATACAAATAAAAAGGTTATGTAAATGTTTTTAAAAAGACACGGAATCATGTGAGCAGGATTGTCTCCTTCTTTTGACACGATAACAAGTAATGTTCTTATTTTTTATTATTTATCTATTTATCTATTTTCGAAAGTACCATGCACAAGTGGAGAAGGAAAAAAACAGAGTTATGCAAAATTTGTGTCGAGAATTGTCTAACGTTTTGACTTTTTTTTTTGGCTTTCACTTTAATAAGAACGTGAATTTATGAGGTGAATTTATTCGACACAATATGATTCAACTCAAAAAAATAAATAAAAGCTAACGTGAATTAAGATTAAAGTTCAGGTGTTATTGTGGACCCTCAGCCCCTTTAAAAAACCTTGTTAAACTTTGTGACATATCTACATTCTATGGAGGTCAGGCGCGAACGAACACCCAATAATTTTATTATACCATATTTCTTCAAACTGAAACATAATTATCAAAGTACACTTATGCAGATAGATACGAAAAGTCTTTATTAAAGTTTGTGCCTATTTCCATTCTATGGAGGCCAAGCGCAAACGCACACCCCACAATTTTATTATACCATCCCTATTTAAGTTGAAACATACTTATCAAAGTATTCTTATGTATATCTATAGCAAAAACACGTGTAAACGTGTTTTCTTTCATTTTTGATTTCCATACTTTGGGGGCCAGGCACGAAGGCAGACCCCACAATTTTTATGAACCACCGTTCTGCCAGATCAAACATACCCATTCCTGATCCTCGATACATCTTCTATCATTATATGTAATCAGTTTTTAAAAATAGTCAACCATATAAGAGCCTATTCATGACCACACACACCCACACATGTTCAGTTTTATATTATATATATATATATATATATATATATATATATATATATATATATATATATACATACATATATACACACACAAAATGTGAGAGATGATAATTATTTCCACAGCCAAACAATGCAGCAGTTCATAAGAGCCATGACAGTCAACTAACCAGAAGTCCAAGATTCGGGTTTCACCCTCATTTGGACTCATCAGTTGAATACATCCGAACTCAGGATTCGAAAGCAGTCTCTTACATGTGACGTGAGTAATCTGCCACTTGAGCAACCACACCACACACAATAAAGTCTGTTAACTAACATAGATCAAGCAAACTGTGGCGAAATCCGACCATGGAAGCTGGATTCTTGGACTTCCGGTTAGTTGACTGTCATGACTCTTGTGAGCTACAGCATTGTTTAACTGTAGAAATAAATATATCTCTCACATTCTGAAAATTCTATTATTAATTGCTCGCTAAGTTAGCATGTTGGATGGCATCATCCTAGCGGATGTAAAAATCCTACTTACATACATAGACATACAACTATAAATGCATGTCTATAAAGTGCATCCGTGTAGGTGCATACATGAAATGAACCTATTTCATTTTGAACAAGATGTGTAGCCACAAGAACCGAAGCCGACGTCTCAAATTAGGAATTTTACATCCGCTAGGACAATGCCATCCAACATGCTAACTTAGCGCGCAATTAGTAATAGAATTTTCAGAATGTAGACGTTGGCTTCGGTTCTTGTGGCCATACATTTTGTTCGAGACGATGCACCTACGAGGATGCATTTTATAGACACACATTTATATTTGTATGTCTATGTATTATACAGTTTATCCTTTAAGATGAATAAACTAATTTTGGGTGGAAATACAAATAAATCCCTTTTACTAATCGAGTTTATAAATAAAGTAAATAATGGTTTTTAGCTTTGTTAATTTAAGAAATAGAAGGAGCATGGATATGATATTTAAAAAACATGACTTCAGAGCAAGATTAACCCTGGACAGTGTGAGATGTGTGGAGGTCAGGACACTTTGTTGGTTTAGTCATATTTAAAGAATGGATGAGAGCTCCTGAGTTAATAGATGTACAATAGAAGAGGTAGTGAGTTCAATTGGAAGGGGAAGGCCAAGCATGGGAGGATGTGATATGAATGAATTTGAGAATGAAAAAGGGTGGGATGATGACCTGATCAGAGATGGATTAGTTTGGAAGTTAATTTCTAAAAGCCGTCCAACACATGCCAGGTTGTAAAACAGAGGTTACACTGAATGTGATAATACCATTTCTCATTAATTTGTAATTATAAAATACAAATGCGTATGACAGAATAGAAAGTGACCAATTATACATTTTTATGCTTTCTTATAAAGTCAGTATTGAACTGTGAAAATTTTGTAGAGAAATAACGATTTATTGATTTAAATTATGTTTTTTTTTTTTGCCTTAACTGTTTAGACCTAACTAAGCAATGCTGCTAAACAATTATCTTTCATCTCCAACTTGAAGACCTACTTATAAATCTAATTAGTAATATTTAATTAAATGTGAATAATTATTCCAGCAATAAGAGCAATAATTCATCAATATTTTTCCTCTTTTAGAAATCATAAAATTTAAATTCTTTATAAATAGCCATGTCTGGCTGTAAATGACTTTAATGTTGATTATTGATTACTAGATGGTGTGGCCAAAATTGCAGGACCTTTTACTCTCCACATCCATAATAACCAAAGGGGAAAGAAGTAACATAGAAGAACATCACATATGAGAAAACATGCCCAAAATAAAAAATAAAAAAATTAAAAAAACAAAAACTCAGTCCCTTGTTCTATATACATCTCTTTATACTTCCCAGATTCACCAGATTCAATCTTCCTCTGAAGTCATCAGATCTAATCCCTTCTTTAAGATATACACCATATGTAACTGCAACATCATTCACCTCCGAGACGATTGGGGTTGAGTTGATTCCAAAGAAGTTTACCGCATCTTGCATCAAGGTGGTTCACTCCCCCATCTCCACTTCACTGGTTGGCAGCTGAGTTCTTGGCATACTTCAGCCCTTCTCAGTTTCCGCATCAAACATCAAAAACACAAGGACAAGCCACTAGCTCCACGTCCGTCTTTACTGTTCCTATTCAAATCTTCATTTGGTCACCCCTGCACTTCAGTGGGTGTGATTGGGGCTACTATGGATACAATCTTATTCAGGGCATCGAAAAACGTGATTAAATCAGTAAAGTCTCCTTTTAAGAAGAGTTTCTGTGATTGCATGTATGGTGCAGTTTTAGATTTGGTTAGAGAGAAAGATGCATAATATGGCCCAAAGACAATACATGTCAAAAATATGTGTGAGTGAAAATCTACCTTTCACAAGGGCCAGATTTTGCAATCATGCAGCAATAGTGTGCATATCAGTGCTTGGTATATCTTCAATTTTGCTGAAAGTTTTATTTCTTGTTGAGACCACAATCTACTTTGGAGATGGTAGAATGATGAGGGGGCATAGTCAGTATAGATTGCAATCAGATCCTGTAGCTGAAAAGGTTGAGCTAAAATACTTGAACTGCTTGATATCAATAATGACGCCATTGAGAATATATGGATTCCTCTGAAAAGTGGGTAGTTGGCTGACAAAACCTTTGTTTCTGAGACATTCATCATCATACCTATCTGTTTGGTGGTGGTATTAAATGGCCTTGAATAATGTGAATACGTAGAATTTTAATATAAAAATGTTTTATACGATTTAGTTTTTCTCCATTTTTTAATCTACAAAACTCTGTTCATGTTTTAGGTAGCACTTGCTATCTGGTGACTCTTCTATTCTTTCAATGTTTCATTTATTTCCAGTTTTATATATGCATAATAATAATTTAATTTTCTTCCTTCGCTAAAACATAATTTTCATACCCAATTTATATAAATTATTGGTATGGTTCTTAGAAATACCCAAAGCTGCTATCGTCATCTCATATTGACTTCAACCAGAATCAGGGACGATACCACAAAGTGGCCCCCTAGCAAAGAAGTCCAGGGGGATTGGTTTTGTCTGAGCACCAAATGCATAGAGTATTTTGAGTATATGAGCTCAAGACAGCAAGTATATTTCTACCAGAAGATCATCCTCACTATCCAATTTGTTATTCTTCAACCTTTTTATTACATTTTAATCTCATCCTCAGTTGGTGGATCGCAATTGGCATCATAGGTGTGACCGGTAATGCTGCTGTAGGAGTGACATTAGGATGGTTATACATGGTTTAGCAATTTTTCAAAATGCTGCTTCCACTGTTTGACGCAGTCTGCCAGTTGGGAAATCGGTGTTCCATTCTCATCCAGCAATGTTTCACTGAGGGGACGATTACCTTCTGTCACTGATTTCAAAAGTTGGTAGAGTTATCTCGAATCCACTATGGATGCTGCTTGTTCCATTTTCATTGCAACTGTCTGCCAGTATTTATTTTGGTCTGCACGTGCAGATATAGTCATTTATTGCCTGAGCTGCCAGAAATCTGAGTTCCTACAGTTGCGAGTATCTTTTCTTTTTTTTTTTCACAAACAAATAAATCGTTTGAGGTGATATCCATTCTTTGTCAGGAGGTTTGTTGCTAGGAAGTTCTTTCTGAGCAGCTTGTTGGATATTCATTTTAAAAAGCAGCCACTGTTCCTAAGATGAGTCTTCAGCTTTTAATAGAGGCAGGTTCCAAAGTTAATTCTACTTGCAGGCGTGCCACTGAATCAGCACAGTAGAGTCTATTAATAGCAAGTCTTTTGATGGCTGTGACTTATCAAAGATTTTAAGGCAAAAACAGAGTTTAGCAAATATATGGTCAGTGCCATTGAGGTTTCCAGTTTCGGCTTCTCTACAGATATGGCTGTCATGAACACAATAAAACCACCTTGAACAGATTATTAGGTAATCATGTTTATCCATTGTTGGAATATCATGTAAGTGATGGATGGAATGATGGAGTCTTGCATTTGTGACCACAAGCTGGTTAGCTGAAGTCTATCATTATATTGCCTTATTTTTGTATGATTTCTACTCATCGTATCATACATAATTGACCATATACGTACGCCCAGTATAGGCCTTATTTTTAGGCATAATGTTAGTCAAGGAATGGTAATTTATTTTCAAAAAGAATGAAGAAATATCAGTAATTAAGAGCAGAAAAACAAGTTTAGGTGAATAAGCAATAATTTTACAATGCTTAGTCAGCAAGTCAGTAATTAATACACTGCATGTCAAATTAGTAACGAGATAACACTTTTTTACCAGTTCCAGAAACTTACCCTAGTTTTGTATCAAAAACTTCAGAAATGTTGCCAATGCTGAACTGTGCATACTGTGAAATTTTCGTACTGTTCTGCACAATGTAAACAACTTGCCATCGTAATTGCTGAATTCATGGTATTTGAAGTGTGTCAAATTATTAACAAGGCAGTTTGTTTCGTCAATAAAAGGTAGTTTGATTAGTTCTGAAAAGAGTACTATTACATAACAGCTAGCAAAAGGTAAAACTACCATCGAAATATCGAAAATGATAGGAAGGTACCGTCAAACTGTGAAGAACTTTGTCAAGAACCCTACAAAGGTACGTAAGAGAGCTGATAAAGGTAAATCTAGAGTTGTTTCACGCCGTTCTCTACTCCAAATTCAACGTGAAGTTGTTATGAACCCTGTCCAGACAAGTCGAGAAGTCTTTGATCAAGCCGGATTGAAGAATGTCTCAAAAAGTACTTGATGTCGCCTTCTGAAAGAAGTGACAAAGTCTGTTAAAGCAACATCACATACAAAACCGAGTGAAATGAGCAGAGGACAACATGAAAACGGATTTTTCCAAAGTTTTGTTCACGGATAAAGTGCGTGTCACTCTTGATGGCCCAGATTGCTGGAGCAAGGGATGGGTCCTAGATGGGCGACATTGTCATCAGTGTTTAAGGTGCCAACAAGGTGGTGGTGGGATAATGATTTGGGCTGGGATTATCGGAGGTACTTTAGTTGGCCCATGGAGAGTCCCAGAAGGCGTAAAAGTGACGTCAAATGCTTACATAGCTTTTCTGAAGGAGCATTTTGACCCATGGCTGAAGAAGCAAGGGTTGACGTTCAGAAGAACCATTATTCTTATACAGGATAATGCTCCTCCGCATGCAGCAAAGAAAAGCAAAGAGTGTTTGCAACAACTGGAGTTCTCTGGGCTATGGAAGATATAGTGGCTTGCGAATTCACCAGATTTGAGCCCAATTGAGAAACTTTGGAGTATCATGAAGTGACATCTCTATGTAAGTGGACGCCAATTTAAGAGCAAAGATGAGTTATGGGATGCTCTCCAAGAGGTACCGCGAGTTGTGGGATGCTCTCCAAGAGGTATCGCGAGGAATAATTGTTGATGTACTAATTCTGTGGACTAATGTCTTTTACAAGCCATTCATAAAAAAGAATCGCATATCCCCTACTAATTATGCTAACGAAGAAAATGCTATGTAGTTATTGTGCTCTAAAGATTTTTCCTAGTTCATTTAATCTTTGAAAATAATTTCAATAAACAATTTATGGGTATGTTGTGTTTTTTTCTCAACCTCGTTAATAACTTGACACACTGAAATCAACAAATATTCCTATCTTCTGCCATAATTTCGCTAATACTGCTTTAAATACTTTTATTTTCTGACTGAAGTAGCTGAATAGTATTGTAAGCACTTTCTCAAAGTTTCATAGATTTTTATTCACTTGTACCTTAAATATTAAAAAAAAATGTAAACTCGTTAATAATTTGATATGCAGTGTAGTAAGAATGTTTCTTTCCACAAAAGTTTCAACTGCTAGTTGCGTTCAACTAGTTTCTATTTGTTTTCAACCGGGGTTCTATAATCCAAATCATATCATAGAATTTGATCAAAATTGAAATAAAACTTCTAGACATAAGTTTTAATAGCATTATATCTTGATTTTAATCTTTGTAAGGAGGCATGCAAATTTTTTGCAAAATTGTTCTGTTTGGGGAATTGATTTTACCCTCCCTGAGGTGGGTATTCTTTTAGTATATTTATAAAACTCAGTGGATCTTGCTTGCTTGTTATGTTGCTTGTATTTGTGTACAGTGGCTGACATCACAGAAGAATGATGCCATCAAGTAAGATAGAGAGGGTGGGAGATTATGATGTCACAAAAGAATTTTTTTTTTCAGAGACCCTCAACACAACAAATAACATTTACAAATTACTAAACAATAATAGCAAATACACATTGCTTACCTAACTCACATACACACACACATACTTTTACACTGTATAATACAAAGAGGTAAAATACATACATACATTAATACACATACATGATGATTGCAACGTCTTGTCAGATGAGTGCCACTCCCTCAGACACTGAAAGTTCATGAGCCCGAAACTGACATATAGTCCTGCCGGCGAATTCACATGCTCAAGCAGACATGACACTAAAGAGGGTCATTGGTATACATACATATATATACACGCACGCACACATACATATGTACACATATCACACACATATATACTTGCGTACATACACAATACGCACACATACATATACATACACACACACATGCAAACATAAACAAGACGGTCATTGGTATACATACATATAAATATATACATGCATACATACATACATACATACATACATGTCTATAAGCATACCCTCAGATATACCCATAAACATACACAATGCATAATACACAAACATACATATACATACACATACATATACGTACACATATACACATACATACACTTAACTACATATACATACGCATACATATATATGCATTCATATACATGCACATATACACATACATACACACATGCATACATACACATACACGCATATACACACACACATGCATACAAACATATATAAATGCATATACATACACACACAAACATATATACACACAGACACATATATACACATATACATACATATACACATAGATATAAATACATATAAACACACATGTAAATATATAAATATACATACACATATACATATATAAATATACATACACATATACATATATAAATGTACATACACATATACATACATAGATACATATAATGATGGCAGATTAATTGTTACATGCATCCAGCATTTCAGCCGTACACACGTCACAGCTTTTTTATCGCCACAGGACTTTTTTTTTTTTAATAGACAAATGCCTGAGGGAGTATCTATACAAAGATGATGTTACAGAGTTTTAGCTTTGTATGACAGCTAAATCTCTCTTTCGGTTCAAAATGTTGACATCCAGCAACAAGCAAGAGCAAGATAGCCAGCAACAAGTCAAAATGCAGACCAGCTTAATGCAGGTACTTGTCTTCCGCTATGTTGTTTTTTTGTTTTTTTTTTAATCAGAGATCTGCATCTCCCAGAGGGGCTGCCCTCACCACGCCCCACCGAAGCCCTTTCCATCCCACACACACATGGAAATGAACACATGCATGCATACAGATGTATGCCAACATACATATGCATGTGCACACACATGCAAACATACACACATAGTAGCACACAAATACGCATATACATACACATGCACATATATGCGTACACATAATACACATGAAGGAACATTCCAAAAGTCTTAAATACTCAATGATCAGGACGATGATGATGGTGATGGGCACGATTAAAAAAAAAAAATGGCACGGATTTACGTCTTGTTCTTATTTTTACAACAAAGTTTCACTATAAGACTATCACTTTTGGTGTAGTAAATGATGATGATATGGACAAATTCACACATTATTTTACAAATAAAATCGATGACGAGTCAAATGTAAACACAGTCCAACCGACATATACACATACATACATACATACATACATGCATACATACATACATACATACATACATACACTGTTTGCTAGGTTACTGAACTTTTACACTGTCACATGCAAACTCACATGGCGACAACCGAAATAAACATGCATGTTCAACTTCTAAGCAACTCCTTTATCAGTTGCAAAGTTCTTGGAAACTCTAAACTTTCATTCTCTATTAACTGTATTTTTGATTGCCCTAACAACTTATCAATAAAAATTGATCTCTTCGGCTTTTTTCCTCTTTCTTAGTATTTTCCTTCCAGACTCAAGGCACGTGCATACGTCATAATCCAGTATAGGCCTTTGGAGCTGAAAGCCTTAGCAAACGCAATAGGAATTACTAAACACAGCGACCACATATACATACAGCTTATCAAAATCACACACAGACACACACACACACACACACACACACACACACACACTAGTTTTCTAACAAAACAGGAAACTAATTACACACACATCTATAGTGCCCAATACGGCTTAATCACGTTGACACACCGGTTCCCATTAGATCACCGAAGTTAAGCAACGCTGAGCCTAGTCAGTACTAAATGGGTAACCATTTGGGATTTCCAGGTGCTGTATATGGTCTCTGCTTATCTTGTCATTGTTTCCAGTCATCCTGGACTTCTCCTTGCCACTGGACTCAAACCGTGTCGATTCAGGAAAGTTGTGGTTGATGATTGCGCAACCCTTGTCACACAATTATACAGTTTCCCCTGCAGAGGGTATCCTTTGTCTTTAGAGACTGAACGGAGGCATCATGTACAGTGCCTATCATATTTATATACACACTTATGCAGCGCCAGCCAAAATGAACGTATCTATTCAATTTTTGCTTACAACAGACAAAACAACTCTTTCTTCGCCCTGAACCTTCTTAGAACACTGAACTCTCGTTTATTATAATTTATTATTTATTCTTCGTTGTCTCAACAAGTTGTCAATAAAATATAATTACTTTTGTATTGATAGACTTTGTCATTCTTTCTTTTCATATTGTCTTTCCGTCAACCCCAGCATCATAGGAGACATACAAATGATGACTGTCAAACGAAACATAGCCTTCCGGCAATCCTTTGAATCGATGTGATTTTTCCAAACACCCGTACCTATTTCTCCACAAAACCACGGCATTGGTGTCTCATAACCACTCAGCCATTCTGACTTCTATTCTAGACTACTGAAAATATTTCTCTTTCCACACATTACACATGCATTTAATTCCTGACTATTTGCATAGTGTGTGCATCTGTGTGTGTGTGTGTGTGCGTGTGCGTCTATGCGTGTTTGTATATATGTGTGCGTCTCAGTGTGTATGTGTGTGCGTGACTGTGTGTGCCTGTGTGTGTTTGAGTGCGTGTTTGTGCGTGTTTGTGTGTATGCATCTCTGTGTATATGTGCGTGTGTGAGTGCATCCAGGTATGTGTATGCATGTTTTTTTGTGTATGCGTGTTTGCGAATGTGCATGTGTCCATATGTGTGTGTATTTATTTGCTTCCCCACTGAGCAAATTAGGCACAAGGCCGCTTTTTAATGTGGAGAGAGGGAAGGGGGAGGGAAAGGGGGAACCAGCTCCTGTTTTTTATTTTTAAATTTTTTATTTCCATACTTTGTGGACCAGGCGCGAACGCAGATCCCACAATTTTAATGAACCACTGTTCTACCAGATCAAACATACCCATTCCTGTGTCTCGATACATCTTCTATTATTATATGTGATCAGTTTTCTATAATAGTCAACCATATAGGAGCCTATTCGTGACCAGACACACACCGACGGTCAGCTTTATATTATAGACTAGCAAAAGTACCCGTCGTTGACTGGGTTCAAAAACAGCCTACAGAAAATGGACTGATTTATGAAAGTATGATAGATTATGAAAAGGAAGGGTTGTAAAGAGATAGCTTCGAATTTGGGGGTATCAAAACAAAGCAAAATATGGTGAAAGTAAAAATAAAATAGATAAACCCCCATAATTTATTATACCATACCTGTTCACACTGAAGCACTTATCACAATATTTTGTGGATCTATATTAAAAAACCATGTTAAACTTTGTGACATATTTCCATTCCATGCGGTCAGGCACGAACGAACACCCCATAATTTTATTATACCATATTTCTTCAAACTGAAACATAATTATCACAGATAAATATGAAAAGTCTTTATTAAAGTTTGTTCCTATTTCCATTCTATGGAGGCCAGGCGCAAACGCAGACCCCACAATTTTATTATACCATCCCTATTTAAGTCAAAACATACTTATCAAAGTATTATTATGTACATCTATATCACAAACACTTGTAAATGTTTTTTTTTTCATTTTTGATTTCCATACTTTGGGGGCCAGGCGCGAATGCAGACCCCACAATTTTTATGAACCACTGTTCTGCCAGATCAAACATACCCATTCCTGATCCTCGATACATCTTCTATCATTATATGTAATCAGTTTTTTACACACACAGCTTTATATATTATATATATATATATATATATATATATATATATATATATATATATATATATATATATATATATATATATATATATATATATATATTCAAGCAAATATTATTAAATGCAACGGAAACACTTTGTTTATGATTCTTTTTTTTTTTTAACTTTTCGATTTTCCATATAATCTTTTTTTGTATCAAAATCAAAAATATTAATAAAAGTTCCATAATTGTTGCTGTCACGAGCACAAATCATCATTAGGTGTTGAAGTAAAAGTGCGAAGGAGCGAAAATGAGGATTAAAAGTGAAAACTAAAACACGCAGTAAACGGCGATAAGTTAAAATATATAAAGTCGATTAAAAATTCGAGTATAAAAATCAGCAAGTGCGTGGACACCGTTAACAAAGTCCATCCAATACGAACTACACAAGACATTTTAGAACGTTACTGCTTTTATCGAATCCAATATCATTTATAGTAGGTTGAAGAGTTCTATGTGTTCTAATATATACACACACACACACACACACACATATATATGTGTTTATGTATATATAGACATATATATATATATATATATATATATATATATATATATATATATATATATATATATATATATATATGTATGCAGAGTGAGTCATGGGAAATGGATGTTTTTTTAGGAAAACAAAAGTCTGCGAATATTTCAATAAGCAGGTTTTAAGACTACCTTCCTCACTTTCCATCTCTTACTCAAGGAGAACAAGGAGCGTTCTAAAAAAACATCCGTTTCCCGTGACTCACCCGCATGTATATATGTTTTTTGCAGACATCCTATGGCTCTTCCAAGTAAAAAAAAATGTGCCTACAGTATTCCCTAGAATATTTGTCTTGCGGATTTATTCCAACACCACATAATGAAACAAAACGAATGCGCCTTATATGAATGGATGTACTTTCATGAAACCGCATAAACAAAAAAAAAAAATCATCTAGAAAAGAAACACAGAAATGAAAGATAAACCTGTAAAATACTTAAAAAAGAACAATTTTTTGATGATTTCCAAGCTAGAAAAACAGTGTCTTAAGTGTTTAATAACAAAGTGAATAAAATGTATAATAGTTTGCTAACATCATATGAAATCAGCAAAATAATAATAAATGCAGGAAAACCACACAATGTTGGTGAAACAGTAATTCCATCAGCAGCGTTTCTTATAAATCCGTCAATTATGTAAGTGAAATTATTAATTCCATCCGTTTAAGCAACTCTTCTGCGTCATGATGCATTGATATAATGGAAGAGGATGTAGAAAACAATTGATAGCCCATTTGCGAGTGAAATAGTTTGTCCTTTAACTTGATGAATCCATTTGAAAAAATAATGAGGCCGTTTTATTAGCAGATGTTAGATTTAACAGAGATGAAGGACCCAAAGAGGAAAGGCTTTTTGCTATAAGTCTTGTGACAGACACAGCACGTGAAACAATTTTTAATGAAGTCGTTACTTAATCCTAGGAAAACAATATTCCATTCAAAACTATAATCGCTTGTGCTACTAATGGCGAACCTTCGATGGCAGGCAGATACAAATGTTTTTATTGCACATTAAAAAAAAATCTGCCCTGGAAGTATTTTGTATTCACTGTATGATACACCGTCAACATTTAGTTGCAAAGAAAATGAGTACGTCGGCATGATGCCCTTATTGCCGTAATACGAGTAGTTAACCATATTAAATTGAATTCTTTTTCATGAATTATGTAAGCAAAATGGAGGAGAGTTCGAGCGGCTTGTATTACATACAAAGGTGAGATGGCTATCAATGGGGAATTGTCTTCAGCGTTTCATTGCACTTTAGGAATCTATTGTTTCCTTTCCTGCTAACACATGACTTGGAGAACAGCTGCTTGGAAATAAATGTGATATATTTGAAAAATTGAATTCACTAAAATAAACAACTTCAAGGAAAATATTTTAATCGAATATCTAGTAAAAGAGCTATTGCTGCTTTAATGAGGCAACTACAGTTGTATAAAAATAATATCAGGCTTCGTGCATTTGAAAAATTTCTTTGTTTGACTTCTGTTAGCAGCGATTTGCAAGATGATGATCTTGCATTATATGGTGAATATATGAAAAACATGCACGAAGATATGCAAACGCGGTTTAGTGACCTACTCATGATGGTTGTACCGACTTGGGTTTTAGTTCTTTTCAAAATTAATGTTACCGATATAGACATATCTTTGCAAGAGCCTCTTATCAAATTACGCGTACAAAATTCGAAGATGGAAAATACAATGTATGGAAGACAAATGATGCTGCAACAAAATACTCTTTGCTTTGGAATAAAGCACAGCTCTACGTTATTGCTTTTCCGACATCTTGTTGAATCGGGATTTATTCGTGTTTCTCAACTGTTATCAAAAGCTTTGTGAAAAGAGATGATCTTCGATTATCATTAACATCGATGGAACCAGATATAAAGAAACTCGTCAAGCAGCATCAACCACAGGGATCTCATTGAATAAATATGTCTATTGTTTTATTTATTTTTGTTATTTATTTATTACACATTTCATTTTGTTTATCAAAAATTTTAACCAGTGTACATAAATGCTACAGGGAATTCAATTGTCTGAAGAACTTTGATCACCATGAAAGAAGCATTGTAATATTGTAACACAAGATATCAGTAAAGAATTATTCTCACTGTAATTTTGATTATTATTATTACTAATTTTCATTATTATCATTATTATTTTAAGTGTTGTAGAATACTTTATATGCATAACTGTGGCCGGAAACTTTCATTAAGAAGGCTCTCAAGCATTGAACCATCCGGATTTGTATTTTGAGGGTGCTGGCAATGGTCCTGTTGTCATAACTTGGATCGGTAGAGAGCATGAGTTGTATAGCGGCACATCTCCGATCTCACTCGTTGAACATTGTGTCACTTTCAGACATGATAGCAGACTCCTATCACTCTTGGGATTTATACACAACTGCCCAACTAGTAGATGGTCTTCAACAAAAAATGAAAACCGGTTTTCATCAAACGTAAATGGAATCATGCCGTCTTTTTATTGTTTCAATTCTGTAGATAATTTGAGAACATTTTCGATTAAGTGAAACTTCAAAGCACTAAAGATTATTTTGAATGTACTAAATCATGACTTTCATTAAGAAGGCCTCTTGAAGAAGTCTCGTGTATCTGTTGACGTCAAACCTGTGTTGTTACTAAGCAGATAAGATAATTCGGAGAGAAGGATTACATACTACATGCAGACATTTGACAATGGTAATTTCTCTCTTAAATTATTTCATCTTTGATCTACTAATTGTTTGGTATTTAAATTGGGGTGCCATCACAAATGTTGTGAATAAACACAGTTTTTGGAAGTATAGAAAGGACATTTTTTTTCCTGTAGCTTTAGTATCTGCCTAATTTAAGTGCATGCTTATTTTAGAAATTTTATTAAGAAACACAGTAAAATAGGGGTCTCCCATAGACTAGAGAAGGGAAGGGTGCGCTTAATTTTCCTTTGACATTAGTGCTGTCCTGCCAATATATACAGCACCTAATATTCCCAAATAGTCACCCATCAGGTACTAGCTAGGCTCATCGTTGCTTACCTTCAGTGATCTGGCAGGAATTGGTATGTCAACATGATTGTGCCGTGTATTGGGAAGCAGTTATTTATGTTTAACTCATCACATACAATGAATCGTTTTCATTTGGTATTTTTGTTGTAGTATATCAATCCTAACTTAAGCATTTTTGAGTTATTTAATAATTCAGAAAGGCTTAAGCTAGGGTTAATTAGCATTAGGGTTGATATGCTGCAAAGTAGAGAAACAATGCTAATCGTTTTCAATAAGTATTGTGCTTACGAATTAAATGACCCAAATAAGGTTGATTAGCCATAAAGCAAACAAGCCAAATTAAACAATCCAAACACATTGCCACAAGATTGTTTCCCTGCAGACTACAACATGGCTGTGTTCAAGTCAAATGTCAACAAATACTTGTTTAGAGGTTTCTTTTTTTTTTAAGTAATCGAATTTTGTCCATTTCATTCATCATTTTCAACCCTCCCATGGTATTGTTCATCAATAAGTGGTGACTCATTAGTCTTGAGAGCCAGTCTCATAATAGAAAACATGTTGTTCCAAGCAAAAAAAAAAAAAAAAAAAAAAAAAATAGCAGTATAAATCCAGTCAGAGAAGCTTTCCTAGGCAAAGAATTAATCCAGCCACAATCAGCACAGCAAGATGATTTTCTCATGTCACACAGAATACTTTCACTGAAGAATTCAAAGAGATTCAATATAGTTTATAAAATGATTCTGGCATCTGATTGGTCCGTTCCTGTCACCCATGTTTATAAATGTAATCGTCCAAATCTTTGTGGTCACACTCTCTTAACATGCAAAAAATATTTCAACAAGTATTTTTTTTTTTTGCCTTGGGAATCACCACTTATCAAGGCTTGAAGGCCACTTGAGGATAAGGGTTAATGAATGTAAGGTGGTAGCGAAGTAATCCGTAATGATGTAAATTGGGTGGAATTTGATTATTTATAAGGACGACCTGACAGGAACTTGTTTAAATTAGATTTGAAGGCTGCCATGTTGTATTTAGCTGGGAAGCATGCCAGCAGAACAATGTTCCAAAGACGGGCAGTTCTAGGAAAGAAGCTTTGTTCATGGAATCTGCATTTACATTAAGGCACAAATAGAGAGTGGGGAAAATCATATATAGTGGTTTTAGCTAGTCAAGCATTTTTTTGTGAAAGTTTGGCAAGCGGTGTTAAAAAACTATATAAGTATGAATATGTTCTAATGAACTTGCCAAACTTGTACCCCCCTCTATGTAAATACTCCAACCTATCAGATTAGCAGCAAAATACCACCCCTTCGCTGGAGAAATCCCTAGATGATAGAATATTTTATATTCTAATAGTTTATTTTTTTTTAAATGCATTAGGGTACCCTACCTGCTCCCACCAAATTTAATTTTAGTTTAAATTTAATGTGAAAAAACATCTTGCTGCGACATCTCCCACCAAGCTACCCCCCTCTATAAACCTGTCCTTTATCACAGTAGTTCCTTATGCTTTAATGGCAATCTGCCTTTTTTAGGCAAACAACAAAAGTTAAGAAAAATAAATAAAATGGGAAAATAATAACTTCAGTATTTTAAAGAATAATTTACCTTTATTTCATAGCATTTCTTAATTTTTGAGATGTGGCTTGGTTATTCATATTATTTAGAATCTTCAGACTACTGTTCTCATCTTGAGTGTTAGGTTGGAGGTTACATCAACCGAAACATTGTGAAAGTGACACTCTAGATAAAAACAGTAGTCCGAAGATTAATTTCATAGATTATTTACCCCCCCCCCCCCAAAAAAAAAACCCTCAAATAAAACAACAATAACAAACAAGCCTATAGTTCTCAACTTAACCAATCTCTTCTTTAGCAACACAGCTAATAACAGCTGTGGTTCAAATCATGTCACTTATACAAACAGTGTAAAGATAAAACGCTGCAATGACTTGTTAGTTTTGATTGAAAAACCAAAAGGTCTTCCTGACATAATAAACAAAAGACCTAAACTACAGATTGTGAAGTTAACGGCTGCGATTATAATCTCTAGCCTCCTTATCAGATTTTTTTTTTTTTTTTTTTTAAATACATATGCTGCCATATTTTGGGGGCATAAGGTCCTGCTGTAAAAATATGAAAGAAAAAATAATTTTTTTTTAATGATATTATTCAGCGAGCCGATAAAAAAAAAAAATGGTGATCTTCCAATAAAATGCTTTGTTGTTTGAAATAACAAGCAGAAGCATCAGCTTACATGGAATCAAATGGATCTTATTTGACTTAAGTTATGGGCTTGGAAATTTTTGTCATTCAATTTAGAGTATTAAAAAATGATCATAATTTGTTCAAATTTTGTGTGATTTTGTGTTATTTTATTTATTTATTTTTTACCACAAACAAAAATAGGTTATGTGCCCAGCCACCGTCTTTTCTTTGACGGATCAGAATCTAAATTCGAATTGTGGCAGGTAAAATTTCTGGGATATCTAAGGATTCGAAAACTACACAAAGTCATACAATTTCCAACAGAGAATCCAAACGACCCCGAATTTCTCAAAAAAAAAAAAAAAAAAAAAAACGCGACTATTTTTGCAGAACTGATTCAATGTTTTAGACGATAGAAGTCTGTCTCAGATTATAAGAGACGCATTGGATGATGGGAGGAAAGCATTGAACACCTTAAGAGAACATTATTTATCAAAAGGGAAACCGAAAATAATATCCCTATATACAGAATTAACGTCTTTGAAACGTAACGAGAATGAAACTATTACTGACTACGTTATAAGGGCAGAAACAAGCGCCAATGCCTTAAAACTCTCAGGTGAAATAATAAGCGATAGCTTGTTGATATGAATGACCCTCAAGGGACTTCCAGCCGATTTTAACTCAGAAAAACAAACCCATAAATTTCAGCAAATTTAAAGTGGCATTGTGCAGTTACGAAGAGACTAATCGTATGCTCGTGGACAATAATAACTCCAGCAATATTATGAAGTTTAAAAATGCTTCTCGAAAGCAGACACCGCCAAATTACGCACCTCACTGCAACGTATTCTCCAAAAGTAATTTTCCCAAGAAAAAGAATAAAATTATCTGCTATAATTGTGGACGACCCAACCACAAAAGTTTCCAATGTCGATATAAACGCTCTAAAATGGACTCTGTAAAAAACGTTGAGAACTTTGAGGAAGAATATACATTTCTATTCACATGTAACTTTGACAATACCACAAACGGTAAAAATCTCCTTGTAGACTGTGGTGCTACAGCGCACGTTATCACCAAGGAATCTGATTTTATTAACTTTGATTCAAACTTTAATCCTCAAAGTCATTTTGTCGAACTTGCCGATGGTAGTCAAATAAATGATATAGTCTTGAAAAGAGGCGATGCTAAAATATCCCTAAAAAATAATAAAGGCGAAATCTGTAACTCTATTCTAAAAAATGCTCTGTTCATACCTACATTTAAGCAAGACATTTTCCGTGCAGGCTGCAATTAAACAAGGCGCGAATATACAATTTGGCCCAAATACATCAAAATTGACATACCTCAATGAAACTGTATTTGACATTAAAGAAAATGGCCGACTATATTATTTAAAAAGTATGGTTCCTTCAAAAACTGCCTGTCACGACTTGGAAACCTGGCATAAAATTCTAGGACACTGCAATACAGCTGATATTAAAAAAAATACCAAATGTAGTCGAAGGCATGAAAATAATACCTTCAGACGATCTCCCAAATGGTGATGTGTGTGCACAGGGGAAAATGACAAAAGATATAAGCCGAACGCCAGACAAAAAAACTACTAAAATTCTCTCACTTGTGCATTGTGACTTAGCAGGTCCGATCAACCTGATGGGGAGAAACAATCTAAGAAACCCAAAAGGAGAAGCATGAACAGTTAAAATCACAAAAAAAAAAAAAAAAAATTGTAAATTGTTCCGGGCACGACGTTAAACTGCGACCATTTCTACCTTACTAACCAAATTAACCAATTAATACCTAACAATGTTTCCAGTTTTTGTTACAAAATAAAAAAAGCCACTTGTTAAAACCCTTTTGTAAACTTCCTATTTGTCAAATAGTTCTTTCTGTATCTCTTTCTTTTTTTGGCAAACATTTGTTAAAACAAAACAAAAAATGTATATTTGTGAATTTTTGTGCATATGTTTATATGTATTTGAAAAGTATTCTATTTGTATGTTTATATATATTTAAAAAGTGTTTATTTTTTATATGTATCCAAAAAAAAAAAAAAAATGACTTCTTTTTGCACACATTATACCAATATATTAATAATTCTTTTTGACCAATGAGAATAAAGACAAATTCCCCCAAAACCAGAAGAAGAAAAAGAAAAAAAAAATTATTTTATTGGTTTATTTTTCTATTTTTATTTATTTTTCTTTCCTTTTCTCAAGTGAAACCAAAATTGAATCCGAAAGGATTTTTCCATTATGTCAAAAAGGGGGGGGGTGTAAAATGCTTTTGACTTCTGATGGGAGTATATATTTAAATGCTGCCCACATCAGCAATATGTGGCACAAAGCCAGAAAGTGGGAACCCCGCAGGCTCCCCTAAAGAAGGGGCACTCCTGCAATTTTAAAAATTGCCTGAGTAACCCCGTCGGCATTTCCCGGTCGGGGCGCCTCAGGCAGCAAGCAATAAACTTGTCCCACCGGAAAGCCCGGTGGCAAAGCTTGGGAGGGTGGACCTCCTAGGTATTACCCAGGCGGCGTACCTCAGTCCAACAGGTGCTGGGCCAGTTCCCGGCTTCTCACCTGTTGGGCTGAGTGTCAAGTGACGAATCCTTGACGTGTACTACCCTGTCTCCCTGCAGCCAAAGCCGCTAGGAGACCATCCCCATCAGACTTCTAATGGGGGTATATATTTAATTGCCGCCCACATCGGCAATATTTGGCACAAGGCTGGAAAATGGGATACCCGCAGGCTCCCCTAAAGGAGGGGCACTCCTGCAATTTTAAAAATTGCCTGAGTAACCCCGTCTGCATTCCCCGGTCGGGGCGCCTCAGGCAGCAAGCAATAAACTTGTCCCACCGGAAAGCCCAGTGGCAAGGCCTGGGAGGGTGGACCTCCTAGGTATTACCCAGGCGGTGTACCTCAGTCCAACAGGTGCTGGGCCGGTTCCCGGCCCCTCACCTGTTGGGCTGAGTGTCAAGTGACGAATCCTTGACTGGTACTACCCTGTCTCCCTGCAGCCGAAGCCGATAGGAGACCATCCCCATCAGACTTCTAATGGGGGTATGAGACGAATAGATTCACCAATCATTTTTATAACCAATGGCTGTGCTAAACAACCAATGAAAACGTCCCAAAATTATTATAAAAATTGTTGAATTTTGGATTCAATCAGTTCGCCGTTTACTACGTCACGGACCGCATTTAATTCTTCGCCGCCATCTTGGTTACTGATCTGAACTACGCCGCTATCTTTGTTCAACACAAAGTCTCAAAACTTAACAATATTCCTACGTGAACATAACAGATTACGATTTGGGATTTTGTCAAGTGGGGAAACTATGGGGAATTGAGTAGAGAATGTCTGTTCACATTACATTTAAACTTCTGCAGGTTATACAGTTAGGGAAACAGGAAACAGGGAGGGAATTCCAAAATCTAGCTGTCAAAGAGAAGAAGCTATTAAAGTAGAAGACTTTCCAGAAACGAGGGATAAAAAGGGTGAGACTTTGCTGCTTGCAATATTAGGTTGGAGTATGTACGTCGAGGTGGGGCACAAGTGCTATGAATTCATCAGAGCACATTTCATGAAAGTACTTGTAAAACAGGCACAAGGATGCAATATTGTGGCGATGGGACATAGGTTGAAGCTTCACTGATGGCACAGGGCCTATTAAATTTGAGACATTTTTTGGGGGGAGCCTGTCTAAGAGTGAGAGACTTGTGGTAGATACACCAGTCCTAATGTAGCAACCATACTGCATGCATGGGCGAATTGTAGCTGTGTAGAGATGTAGGATAGTCTCTGGTGTGAGTAATTTTCTAGCACGGTACAGGGAGCCCACCTTCTTTGCATTTACCAATAATTTAAGAATTAAGACAAGTAATAAGAAAACTTTCACTTAAGTTTCACACAGAGTCATCTCTTATGAGAAGACTCGGTGTTGCTTGAGGTTAAATGTGAGGATCACTACTTTATACTTTTTCACTCAACTCCTCATGCCATATTACTGTCTTTGTTTTTATTGATCCTTTCACTGTTTGACTCCTTAATACAGTCAGAAAAGGCTAAAATGTTGGAAAACTCTGTATAGTTTACATTTCATTAAAATTGGATATAAATATTTAAAGTTTATGGTTGTATCTCGATGCGTCACTTAGAAGTGGATCACGTAGATATTCAACACATAGAGATTCGTACAGGTGGACGTCCTACTTAGAACACAATCGTTTAAAACATTTTTTTATTAACGTGTAAAAACGAAAAAATATATATATATAATCACCCTCACTCCCAAGCTATAGTCAAAAGAACAACTTCCTTTTTACTAGTGAATCACCACTTATCAAAGCCGAAAGCCCCTCGAGAATAAAGGTTAATGAGATGGGTACATTGGCAGTTGAAGGATGAAGAGTATTATAAGAAGACCGACTACGATGAATGGAATTAACAAAATTTGGTTACTTATGAAGATGAGTTATGATAAGAACTTGTTGACATTGGGTTTGAAGACGACCATGCTGTAGCCTGCAGGAAAGCAGTCTCGTGGAACTACTTTCACAGATGGAAAATTCTTGGAAAGAAACTCTGTTCATGGAAGTTCCATTTGATGTTAGGCACACGGAGGAAGAAAAAAAAAACCTTTGAAGTTGTAATAGAAGAATGAGTTCTTGCCGTGAATGTCTTACAAAAAGGTTTGTACTTCAGGATAAAATAAGTAAAAAGGGTGTTGATTTACCGAAAAAAAAAAAAAACAGACAAACCAGATAAGGCTTTATTTTGTTAATACTAAAAAAAAGAAAAAAGCAATTCAATTTATCACCCCCCCACTCTTTTTGTTATTTTATCTTCCTGTCTTTTATTTCGTTTCTTTTGATAATTTATTTTATTTCTTTTTTTTCCTTCTTCTTACATTTTTCTTTCTATTTTATCCATTCATCTTTGCAGTTTACCCTTTTTCTTAGTTTTTATTTGTTTTTAATTTAATTTTCTATATTCTTTGCCTTTTTTACTCTCAACAAATACGTCAACTAATTGTCTCACGGCGCAAAAAAAACGAAAAAAAAAAAAGCCCCCAAAAAACAAAACAAGACAAAAAAATACTACGGTTCTAAGAGCAACATTTACCTTTATTGCTTCTGTGTCAAAGCATCGCATGAATATTGTGTCTTGGAAAGTAGGCCATTGGAGGCAATTAGAGAGCAAGAATTGCAGAGGAAAGTTATGGAAAGAATTTCAATGCTGATTTTCCTTCAGTTGACTATTACCATCAAACTTTTTTTTTTTTTCAGTCAGGTACAGTTCAGGTGAAGAGGTAATCATTTGCTTAATTATCAGAAAAAAAAAACATAATGAGGTTTTTGTTTTTGTTGGACAGATTTATCCTCACAATGAGTACAGTTATACATCTGTAACACCCAAATATTAATATGGTATATATATATATATATATATATATATACATACATATATATATGTATATATACATACATATATATATATATATACATACATATATATATACATATACACATATATATATACATATACATACATATATATGTATATATACATACATATATATATATATACATACATATATATATACATATACATATATATATATACATATACATGCATATATATATACATATACATATATATACATATATATATACATATATATATATATATACATATATATATACATACATACATATATATATATATACAAACATACATATATACATACATATATATATATATATTGTTAAGAGAAACATTTTCACACCCTTCATATATATCAATTAAGCAGACACCCCTTCCCACACCCAATCCTTAGCAGACGGAGTCAAAATGAGGCTGGCCGAGCGCCCTAGATTTCTACACCCACGCAATGACCTTCAACTGTCGCCAACAAGAAAAACGCGGGAGAATCAAAGCAGTTCGACGAAGGCGGTGGACACGGAAACATGTGTGGGGGCATTCTGCTTGAAAAATGGAAACACCGCGGTTGATTCGCATGGTGAAAAAAAAAAAAGAAAAAAAGAAAAACATCTCGTCGACTCGTATCGTGCCACAAAGGAACAATATATACCCACCTTGGCACTAATCGATTGGAATTCACGCCGTGCTGATAAGGAATAACATATATCCACCTTAGCATAAATGGATTGGAATTTACGAGAATCGATCCTTCAAACCAGCACCTCATAAAAGGGAAAGAAGCTTCGGGTGAATTGAACGTCGACTCAACAAAAGAAGTTAAGTAACTCTTTCTAAATTGTTTTTGCTCGATCAATTATGTGAACTGTTGAATGCCCCATGAAAAGAAGAAAGAAAGAAAAAGAAAAATGGGGAAAAGAAAAGCAACCCTCGAACTAAGGTTTTTTTCCTAAATACTGAATCCCCCCCCCCTGTTGATCGGCCCATAAGTAACATATCATTGACTATAAAAAAAAGAAAAAAGGAAGAAGAAAAAAAAGGGGGAAAGAAAAGAAAATAAAAAAATAGAGGAAAGAGGGGAAAACTATCTCTATATCTTGAAACTTTCAGTGTGACCCCCCCCTCTCTGAGTATCACTCATATCTCGTTGATTCTCATCGAAGAGAACAAAAAGAACCTTCCTAAGACAATCGAAATATCACTCACCCCCCCCTCTCCTTGTCCCAAATCATTGTCTGCACGTATATATTCTTTTATTCTTTTTTTTCATGTTATTTCAGTTATGATTTCAGTTGCATGTTCTGTTTTCGTAGTTACATTTTACCCGGTTCAATTTGTTTAAATAAATTGTTGATTTAATAACTCTCATACCCGTGTCGACTTGTGTCTCTTTTGTTTGCCTTACATTGCTGCCCGTGAATGCCTCGAGTATATTCCATGACGATTCTGGTCTGAACCTGGACACTTTACCATAGAGACCGCATAATTTGCAGTCGGTACCCGTCAAACTTTTCTTTTTCTTAAAACGCGTGCCCGGCCTTGGGATTTTCTCTGAGAACTCCAACCTTGGTACCGTACAGGGAGGTTCTCGTCAGGAAACAGGCTCGTGGTACCGTCACATGGGGGCTCTCCGGAGATCAGTTATACACCAAGCAAGTGTAATTTCCTTGCTTGAATAAAAAAAAAAAATCCTCGTGAACGTACTTGTGCATTATACATGGACGGTAAGGCAAAATGACGGACACCGACGAATTCCTTAAAAATCCATCCCCAGATAAATTATATAGATTAAAAAAAGATGATCTAATAGTAATAGGAAAGAAATTAGACCTAGAGGTTAGGGGAGCTATGAGGAAAAGCCAGTTAATGAGAATAATAGCTGAGCACATGGTAGACAATGACCGCTTCGATAAAGAAGTGCTGGAAGATTTACCGGCGGAGAAAACGACCATGACTCCTGATCAGGTCGAATTAGAGAAAGCCAGAATAATGGCGAAAGCCGAGGTAGAAAAAGCTCGAATCGAGCAAGAGATTAGGATGAGCGAATTAAGTATAGCTCACCAGCCACAGCAAGTCAGACAAAACAGATTCGACATAATTAATCAAGTGCGATTGGTCCCAAAATTTGTAGAAAAGGAGGCGGACGATTACTTTCCGCACTTCGAGAGAACCGCCCTAAATATGGGCTGGCCACAAAAGTGTTGGGCAATGCTGTTACAAACGGCATTAAGCGGTAAGGCCCAAAAGACATATGCGGCACTTCCAGCGGAAGACTGTGCCGATTACGAGGTAGTAAAAGAAGCAATTCTTAAAAGTTATGAACTCGTCCCACAAGCTTATCAACAGAAGTTCAGAAACTCAAAGAAAAGCGAGGGACAAACCTACGTAGAGTTCGTTAAACTCAAAGAGAATTATTTTGATCGGTGGTGCAATGCCAAAAACATAGAGGGTAACTTCAACAAATTGAAACAACTCATGTTAATTGAGGAATTTCAAAACTGCATACCCGATGACATGAGGATACACCTGACCGACAAAAAGGCTGAAACAGCAATCGATATAGCCACGGCAGCCGACGAATACATATTGACTCACAAGAGAAGCAGGGCAAAACTACAGGGACCCATGCAGTCACAGGTCAGGGAACATTGTGCAGTAAAGACACTGTACGAAAATCCACGAGTACCCATCAGAAATCCCCTCAACACAACCAACCGACCAGTACTGGGACGGGAAGCGAGACCTATAGTATGCTTCAACTGTGGGAAGCCAGGTCATGTAGCTGCGAAGTGTCAGGTGAAACGATTCACGGAGATGAATCGGAATACCCCAGCCAAACCACAAGGGGCGATATCTCAGGGAATAGATAAAACGTACGAACCCTTCATATCGAAAGGATATATCGCGCGAGATAAGGAAGGTCAAGGGGAACCCATTAACATTCTCAGGGACACGGGAGCATCCCAATCCCTAGTGAAAAGAGGATGCATGCCTAAAGAAGCGACAAGAGCCGCAGGTAGAGCGACCACAATAAGGGGCATAGGAAACAGACCCATAACGATTCCACTATTTAGTCCACTTAGTGTCGGATTGGGGCTCAGGAGAAATAACTGTAGACGTAATTGACGAATTACCAATGACAGGGGTAGCCATGATACTAGGAAATGACATCGCGAAATATCAAGACGGGAAACCCATAGGGGTGACCACAAGAAGTAGAGCGATAGAGAGGGGAAATGTAGAAGACAAGCCGTCAGGGGAAAAACAACCGAGACCGGTGGTAACACCCCAACCTTGTTTACCCGTGCCACGACAAGTGCTGATCAAGGAGCAACAGAATGACGGTGACCTAAAACCCTTATTCTGTCGGGTTGGAGAAGAAGACCGCCAACCCCCAATATTTCCTCCTGTATCAGAAAACACGCTATGTGATATATGTATATCTGTACGTGATGTTGCCAAGCTAATCAAAAACCTTGATTCCTGTAAAGCAACTGGCCCTGATGGTATTCCAATTATAGTACTCAAAAAACTTCAACCTGAACTAGCGCCCATACTTACAAAACTGTTTAAACGTTGTCTTAAGGAGAATAGTTTCCCATCTCCCTGGAAAATCTCATCAGTATGCCCTGTATTTAAGAATTCAGGTGATCGCTCATCCCCCTCTCAGTACAGGCCAATAAGTCTCCTGTGCGTCATGAGTAAGTTGCTAGAATCTGTGTTAAATACAGAAGTAATCAAACATCTCAACAAAAATAACCTTCTTAGTGACACTCAATATGGTTTCCGTTCTGCTAGATCTACAGCAGATGTCCTTACAGTTATATCGCATAGGATTAGCAAATCTCTCGACGGTGGCAATCTTTCTAGGGCAATTGCTCTTGACATATCTAAAGCCTTTGATAGGGTATGGCATAAAGGTTTACTTCATAAGATCGCTAGCTATGGTATAGCTGGAAAAGTCTTCTCAATTATTAAATCATTTCTTTCTGATAGGTTCATAAGAGTAGTAGTTGAGGGGCAAAAATCAGAAGCTCACAGTATTAATGCCGGTGTCCCTCAGGGATCCATCCTGGGCCCAACTCTTTTCCTGATCTACATTAATGATCTTCCAAATCATATCCTTACATCATTTGTAGACATTTATGCTGACGACACTACCATTTATGGTACGACATCTAAGACAGTAAACGAGCAAGTACTCTCCAATTCTCTCTCCTCTGATCTTGAGCATGTAGTACAATGGGGAAAGGAGTGGCTGGTTACTTTTAATGCATCTAAAACCAAGCTTCTCTCTTTACATCATCAACATTTTAATCCACATTTGTCATCAATTGAAATGAATGGCTCTCGTCTTCAGGAGGCCTCAAGTTTTGACAAGCTTCTGGGCTTGACCATTACTCCTGATCTTAAATGGAACACGTATATCAAATCTGTTGCCAAGGCCGCTGGAAAAATGGTGGGATCTTTCTATCGATCCAGTAGATATCTCACTGCTGATGCTATTCTCTATCTATATAAGAGCCAGGTACGTCCAAGGATGGAATACTGTTGCCACATCTGGGCAGGAGCTGCTAGAAAGGACTTGTCCTGCCTTGATAGAGTTCAAAATAGACTTCGTAGCCTCGTAGGAGATGTCCTTTTCTCCTCCTTACAACCTCTATCTCACAGAAGAGATGTTGCGAGTTTGTCTCTGATGTATCGTTATTTTCATGGAAAGTGTTCAACTGAGCTTCAATCTATGGTCCCCCCTCGCCAAACTTTCACAAGAAACACTCGTCTAGCTGTAAACACTATCAATAATTTCCCCCACTCTTTATCTGTGCCTAAACCTAAACATAGATTCCATGAACAAAGCTTCTTTCTTAGAACTGCACGCCTGTGGAATTGTCTTCCGTTTTCCTGCTTTCCGGCTGACTACAATATGGTTGTGTTCAAGTCTAAGGTAAATAAGTTCTTGATGAGCCGTTCCATATAAGTTATTAAATTTACCAAATTTTCATTACTAATGATTACTATATTGACCAACTTCTACTGTACACTCTTTAACCCTTATCCTTGAGTGGCCTCTGGGCCTTGATAATGTGGTGATACCTTTGTAAAAAAAAAAAAAAAAAAAAAAAAAAATCAAAAAGTCAATATTTCCTTAATAGGGGCGTACTAATGAGGAAATGGAATGCCCCCAAGACAAAGGGAGAGTCGGGAGATACTGTGCGGGAACAAGTAATGGTACCCGACATGTATCGAGAGGATATCATGAAAGTGGCACATGAGATACCACTGGCGGGCCACCTAGGTGTCAACAAGACCCTAGAAAAGTTGACCAGACATTTCTACTGGCCAGGAATCGTGGGAGATGTCAAAACTTTCTGTAGAACTTGTGGGACGTGCCAAAAGACTGGAAAACCCAACCAGAATATTCCCCCGACCCCACTCCAACCTATACCGGCAGTGGAAGAACCGTTTAGTAGGGTAATAGTGGACTGTGTAGGACCGCTACCCAAAACCAAAACAGGACACAAATTTATATTAACTATAATGTGCGCGTCCACAAGGTTTCCAGAGGCGATCCCACTGCGCAACATATCAACGAAAAAGGTGGTAGATGCCCTGATAAACTTTTTCACTAAAATGGGGCTACCCAGAACCATACAGACAGACCAAGGATCTAATTTTACGTCGAGGCTATTCGAGCAGGCTACGGAGCAACTGGGAATCACCCACATAAAATCCAGCGCTTATCACCCTCAATCGTAGGGGGCTCTGGAACGCTTCCACGCCACCCTGAAAACCATGCTCAGGGGCTATTGTATGGAACACGATGCCGAATGGGATCAGGGGATCCCATTTGTGCTTTTCGCAGCTCGAGAAGCCGTCCAAGACTCGTTGGGGTTCAGTCCCTTCGATCTAGTCTTCGGTCATCAGGTACGAGGACCATTAAAAATGATAAAAGAGAAATGGGTCAGCGATGAACCCTTGCCAAATAACATGACGGATTACGTCACTAAAATGCGACAAACCTTAGCCAAAACACGGAAGTTAGCTAAGACCCACCTAGAAAGTAGTCAGAGGGTCATGAAGACCACATACGATAAAAAGGCAGTAGATAGAAAGTTCGAAGAAGGAGAGGAAGTGTTAGTACTTATACCCCTGAATGGTCAACCATTCAAGTCGAAATATCAGGGACCGTACACAATTACTGAAAAGATAAGCCCACTAAAGTATAAGATATCTACCCCCAAGCGTAGAAACAAAACTCAAGTATGTCATGTGAACATGATGAAAAAATATTTCAGGAGGGCGGGAGAAAAATCAATATTGACAGCAGAGTGTCACAATGAAGCTGTAAGTGATGAGTACCCCGAAAGAGATCTTCCTGTAGAAAAGGACCCACCCATTAAGTTAAAGAATTCGGAGATAATGAGTAACCTAGGGTGCAAACTTGCACACTTACCGCCGAAAGAAGGGCAAAAGTTACAAGGAATGGTAACAGAATATAGCGACCTATTTGCTGACGCACCTACGCGCACAAGAGCAATAGTGCATGACGTTGAGCTAAAGGAGAGCGAACCAATTAAACAACATCCGTATCGCATAAGTCCGAAGAAATTAGAGATAATGAAAACGGAGATAGACTACATGCTCGAACACGAGATAATAGAGCCCAGTCAAAGTGAATGGGCATCACCGTGCGTGCTGGTCGATAAACCGGACGGAACAGTGAGATTCTGTACAGATTATCGCAGAGTGAACGCGATAACCAAAGCAGACGCATACCCTATGCCACGAATAGACGACTGTATAGATAAGATAGGACATGCCAAATACATCACCAAATGCGACCATCTTAAGGGATACTGGGCAGTGCCTCTAACCGAGAGAGCCAAGCAAATATCGGCGTTTGTAACCCCAGAAGGAGCATACCAATATCGCGTAATGCCATTTGGGATGAAGAATTCCCAAGCAACATTTGTAAGACTGATGAACACATGCCTTGCTGGGATTAAAAACGTAGATACATATGTCGATGACATAGTCATTTACAATGACACATGGGCAGAACATATCGAAACAATTGAAAAAGTATTTAAGAGGTTAAGAACGGCCAAATTAACCATAAACTTAGCTAAAACAGAGTTCTGCCAGGCCGAGGTCAAATATCTAGGGCATGTGGTTGGCCATGGGAAGATCACCCCAGCAAAGGCCAAAGTAGAAGAGATAAAGAATTATCCCATACCAAAAAATGTTAGGAGTTTAAGGAGATTCCTAGGCATGGCAGGGTATTACCGCCGGTTCTGCAGGAATTTTGCATGTCTCACTGCGCCACTGACAGAGCTGTTGAAAAAGCACAAGCGATTTCAATGGACACCCGAATGTCAAGAAGCAGCTGAGAAGATCAAGCTAATGTTAAGCAGCGAGCCAGTGTTAAAGGCTCCATCGTTTGACAAACCCTTCAGTGTGGCGGTAGATGCCAGCAATAGCGGGATAGAAGCAGTACTATTACAAATGGGGGAGGATGATCAACTACACCCAGTCAGTTACTACTCAAAGAAACTGAGCAAGTTTCAAAAATCCTACTCCACAATAGAGAAGGAAGCTTTGGCGTTAGTGATGAGTTTATCTCATTTTGAAGTCTATGTATCCTCGGTGCATGGCCCGACTATCCTATACACAGAACACAACCCATTGATATACGTCAATACAATGAAAAATAAAAACCGGCGAATACTCTCCTGGAGTCTCATATTGCAGGAATTCGACCTAGACATCAGACACGTAAGGGGTCGGGATAACGTAATAGCGGACGCCTTATCACGTAGATTCGAAACAGAAAGGGAAGAAAAGGGGCGGGGGAAAAATTCATAAAATAGCTGTAGGAAAAAGTGATGGAAACTCCACGAACATCATTTCTTTAGAGTGACACAAGTTGGTGTCCTTAATCTCAAATATTATTTTCTTGTCTCATATGAGTAATTTTATTTTAAATACATATAAATACAAAAAAAAAAAGAGGAACAATTCTTTTTTTTTCTCTTATGGAGGAAGGTGTTAAGAGAAACATTTTCACACCCTTCATATATATCAATTAAGCAGACACCCCTTCCCACACCCAATCCTTAGCAGACGGAGTCAAAATGAGGCTGGCCGAGCGACCTAGATTTCTACACCCACGCAATGACCTTCAACTGTCGCCAACAAGAAAAACGCGGGAGAATCAAAGCAGTTCGACGAAGGCGGTGGACACGGAAACATGTGTGGGGGCATTCTGCTCGAAAAATGGAAACACCGCGGTTGATTCGCATGGTGAAAAAAAA